>NC_086104.1:99772654-99892654 GCF_963921235.1 Mobula hypostoma
TGATTCTCCCCCCTTATTGAACTAAAAATCTTCACACTACGCCTCCGTCTAAATGTGCAATGTGCCATTTATAGTAATTTATAATAAATAGTATGTGCAACAATATAACATAGAAACTGTATCAGCGTCAATTAATCAGTCTGATGGCCTGGTGGAAGAAGCTATTCCAGAACCTATTGGTCCTGGCTTTAATGCTGCGATACTGTTTCCTGGATGGTAGTGGCTGGAACAGTTTGTGGTTGGGGAGACTCGGGTCCCCAATGATCCTTTGGGCCCTTTTTTTACACCTGTCCTTGTAAATGTCCTGAATAGTGGGAAGTTCACATCTACAGATGCACTGGGCTGTCCGCACCACTCTCTGCAGAGTCCTGTGATTGAGGGAGGTACAGTTCCCATTACCAGGCAGTGATGCAGCCAGTCAGGATACTCTCAATTGTGCCCCTGTAGAAAGTTCTTAGGATTTGGAGGCCCATACCAAACTTCTTCAACCGTCTGAGGTGAAAGAGACGCTGTTGTGCTTTTTTCACCACACAGAACAGAACAGTAAAACAAGACCCTTTGGGTCTCAAGGCTGCCAGAAAAATATGCTTCTTAAAATTGCTGCCCTGGGAAAAAGTCTCTGGCTGTCCATTCTGTCCTTGGCCTGGCTGATGTATGTCTTTTAACATTATAAAGAGCCAAACATTCTCTTTGTGGCTTCTTCCTTAATATGAAACATAGAACACTCCATCCTAGTACAGGCCCTTCAGCCCACAATGTTGTGCCGCCCTTATAACCCACTCTAACATCAATCTAGCCCTTCTGTCCTACATTGCCCTCCGTTTTCCCATCAGCCATGTGACTATCTAACGGTCTTTTAAACATCCCTAAGGTATCTGCTTCTACCACCGCCCCTGGCAGGGTGTTCCACACAACTATCATCCTCAGTGTGGAAAAAAAAACCCCAACTTCCTGACATGATATGAGGTTTTGCCAAGAGAGGGAAACCAAAGTGGATCCAACAGTTCACTAACTTTTGGCAGGAACTGTGCAAAAAATTAAGAAAAACAATAAAGAATACTAAGAACAGGTATAAAAGTTATTATCCTTGCAACACACACAAAATGCTGGAAGAAGTCTTGAGTTCCAATTTGGATTCCCAGCATCTGCAGATTTTCCCGTTCAAGTTATTCTCCTTATTGGGAAGAGTGAATAAGCAGAGCGTGGGAAGCTGCCAGCTGATTATTTAGAGCAGAGCCATCATGAGCTGGCCTGTGAAACACAGAAAGTACATAGCAGGTAGAGCAAGCAGTTAGGAATGCAATTCTGCTACTTGGTCAGCATCACAAGATCCTTCAAGTACTAAAGGTCACTGCAATAATTGGCTTATCACTGTCGCCTGTACTGGGATATATTAAAAAGCTATGGTTGCGTGTCCTACAGACAATTATTCCATAGGTAAGTACATTGAGGTACAGATATCCCCCGCTTTTCGAAAGTTTGCTTTACGCCACTTCACCTTTACGAAAGACCTACATTAGTACCTGTTTTTGCTAACCGAGAGAAGTCCGAAGAGGATTTTAGCTTTTACGAAAAAAGGCAAAAAACGAAAATAGCATTCAGCGTTTGTTTTGCAGTGAGCCGTTATAGAGGCAGCGCGCACGCCATAGCTTTCAACTGCGTGAGATTCTCAGTACAATTGACAGTGCTGCAATGATTGCAGAGAAGTATGACTTTAATTTTGAAAGGGCACGTAGGTTTAGGGCAGTTCTGCAGAATGTTTTAAGTGCTTACAAAGAACCGTATGATAGAAAAATGCGTGAACCTTCCAGTGTGCTCGCTGTCTTCCCAATTCTGGTAAGTGAAACTACGCTGTGCATACATTATTTCTACTTTATGTAGGTTGTGTATTTATCATATCATTCCTGCTTTCACTATGTGTTAGTGTTATTTTAGGTTTTATGTGTTATTTGGCAGGTTATTTTTTGGTGAACGCTCAAAAATTTTTCCCATATAAATTAATGGTAATTGCTTCTTCGCTTTACGCCATTTCGGCTTACAAAAGGTTTCGTAGGAACTCTCTACTTTTGGATAGTGGGGGATACCTGTAGTACGAAAAAACAGATCTCAGAGCGCGGTCAGTGGCCTCTTTATTAGGTACATTTGTATAGTGCAAGTTCCGTGGGTAAAAATGCCTTGTTAATGAGAAAGATCAAAGGAGAAAGACCAGATTGGTTCAAGCTGACAGCAACTGAAATAACCACACATCACAACAGTGGTGTGCAGAAGAGCATCTCTGAGCGCACAACATGTGGAATCATGAAGTGGATGGACTACAGCCCAGAAGAACACAAACAAGGAGGTACCTAATAAAGTGGCCACTGAATCTACGTGTGACAAGTAAAGCTAATCTTTCATCACTGTGGATAACACTCCACAGGGAGACTTAGAGAATATTGCCAGTTCTACTGGAAAGGGGATATTCCACAACATTAAAGAACTCCACTGGACTCCTCATATTAAAGTGAGATCATTGGTTATGGGAACATCTCAATGGATGGGCAAGTGAGTGTAGTTATCCCCTTTTGTTCAAGAGCCTGATGGTTGAGGGGTAGTAACTGTTCTTGAACCTGGTAGTGCGAGTCCTGAGGCTCCTGTACCTTCTACCTGATGGCAGCAGAGAGAGGAGAGTTTTGCTTGGATGGTGGGGATCTCTAATGATGGACGCCGCTTTTCTACGGCAACGTTTCATGTGGATGTGCTCAATGGTTGGGAGAGCTCTACCCACGATGTACTGGGCTAAACCCACTACCTTTTGTAGGCTTTTCCGTTCAATGCATTGGTGTCTCCACGCCAGTCTGTGGTGCAGCCAGTCATCGCACTTCCAACTACACACCTCCAACTACACACCTTAAGAAGTTTGTCAAGGTTTTAGATGTCACGATGAACTTCTGCAGACTCCTGGTGGTGATGGGGAATAAAAGCAGGAAATGTGAAAGGAGGGCCCATCCCAATAAAATTTCCATGGAGACTATTCATGTTCTCTGTTATTGTCCAGTATTCAAGCCTGTATATGAATTACGGTGCTTTGCAGGTTATGGCAGAGCAGACATGGAAATACCCCCAGAAGTATGAAGAAGAGTGTAGATCACAATCCAGTCATCATTTGATTGGTTGTAAGGAACACTCCATGTCTTCTGCAACTCCTCAACCTTCTCGCTCTTCCAGCTTTTTCCTGTTTTCATGAGTTATCACTGCACTACCTTAAATGGACACGTACAATTTGGTTGTTAACCATCTCAGCTGACGTTTGTTTTGTTAGTCTAACAATGTTGTGTGGAGTTCATTAACAAAAGAGATATACTATAAGTTTCGTGGATTTAATTACTGATGGTGTTGGGGTGACAATGGGAAATATTTGATGACAGGATTCTAAGAAGAACATACACAGAGATACAATAGGGGCAGTGATAGCAAACGAATGGGAGCATGATACAGTATTGAGAGGAAATAGCACATTAGGAAGGATCATCTCAACCATTTCAGGCAATGGGATTTTATCTTAGTTGTGTGGGAAATTATTAGTTTCTGACTTGTAGAAAATGCAGTTATCAGGAATGGAACCCTTAAAGTAACCAAAGGATACTTATGCAATCGGCCCTCCTTACCCAAGAGGGATTGGTTCCAGGACCCCTTGCGGATACCAAAAAACGCGGATGCTCAAGACCTTTATTCAACCAGTCTCAATACGGTGGACCTTAGGACCCAGCGGAACCCCGGACCTTATTTAACCTGTCTCAGTGTGGTGGACATTAGGACCCGTCGGCGGAGCTCTGAATCCGCAGTGTTTCTGTTCGCGAAAATAATCACGATCACGATTGAAAATAAAGTGGAAATAATAAAGCAATCAGAAAGAGGTGAAATGCCATCGGTCATTGGAAAAGCTTTAGGCTACAGTCGGTCAATGATCGGAACAATTTTAAAGGATAAAGTGAGAAAGGCCCTGCCCAGATGAAAGTTACAATTATTACTAAGCAACGCAGTGGTTTAATTACTAGATTTTGTGGGGTTTTGGGTTTTTGATCCTCCACATCAACCCGGCACGGAATCCTGATCCATGATAACCTACGCACATCCTCCCATATACTTTAAGTCATCTCTAGATTACTTATAATATCTAACACAATGTAAATGATATGTAAAATAGTTATTATACTGCATTGTTTTGGGAATAATGACAAGGAAAAAAAGTCTGTACATGCTCAAACAACAAGTGCTGGAAGAGCACTTCTGGGTTTTCTCGATTCGCGGTTGGTTGAATTCGCACACGCAGAACTCGCGGATAAGGAGGGCCGACTGTATATCTTAATGATACACGATATATCTTGTCAAAAAATTCTACAAACTTGCATTCTGATAAAATCTCCAGAAACCGAGCCTGCCAT
The DNA here is from genome assembly GCF_963921235.1 of Mobula hypostoma. Taxonomy (NCBI): domain Eukaryota; kingdom Metazoa; phylum Chordata; class Chondrichthyes; order Myliobatiformes; family Myliobatidae; genus Mobula; species Mobula hypostoma. The sequence goes on from NC_086104.1 coordinate 99,777,079, forward strand.
AGACTTTTTGCATTATGGTGTCCATGAATATAAATTACCTTATCAAATTTGGCAGCAAGGAGATAACAACAGATTACCTAGTACCCCAGGTGCACCTTCTACTGTACAAAAATGGTCTGTTTGTTCCCCTGGGTGAATCAAAATAAGGGTTTCAAAGTAAATCAGAATCAGAGTAAGGGTTATATTCATCAACATGTGCCATAAAAGTTATTGTTTTGCAGCAGCCGTACAGTGTGATTTTCTCCGGTCCCATTAGAATTTCCTCAAATTGCCTGTCATTGATGACCTGGTTGATTTGTGGATCAACAAAAAAGCCTTCCTTAATCTTGGCACCAGTGTGGCACCACCTGTGTTCAGTCCTGTTTTCCCCTGCTGACTATATGGAGTTTGCACGTTCTCTCCCATGGCTGCGCAGGACCGGATGCAGTGATCTCCTCCCACATCCAAGCAATGTGCAGGTCAGTAGCTTAATTGACCATGACCCTTTGTAGATCTGTCGAACCTGGTGGAGTTAATGGGAATGTGGGGTGAATTGATGCAGGATGGGTGTAAACATGAGGGAGGATCGTTGGCGGTCAGCGCGGGCTCGATGGAGCAAATGGTCTGTGTCTGTGCTATGTAACATTATAACTGAACAAAGCTGCTGAACCTTCAGGAGAAAGATCCCAGTGTAATGAGGAAGGGCTGGAGAAAGCCAACGATATGAAGGCTTCTAATGAGGCACTTGGAAGGAAATGAATTGTGTTGGAATGCTTAAAAATAGAAAGCCTTTTTTAGTTTACTGGAGATCTGCTGGGCTTTGGTGGCTTGCTTCTGATTTCATAAATAAATTTGAGTTTGGAAAATCAGCCCTTTGCAAACCAAGAGGCAGTAGTAATTACTGACCCTGTCCCGTCTTGTTAAATCCACCACAGAGTAGTTTTGAACCTAACCTCCATTTAAGTTGTTTATTGTCATTTAGCTATATATATAGTTCAGAAGCCTAGTTGCTGGGGGGAGGAAACGTACTCATCCTGACCGTTTTGTTTTTATGAGTTGGAGTCTCTTACCTGACGGAAGGAAGTCAAAGAGGATTCTGGATGAATCCTGGTATCATTAGCAATACTAAAGGCCCTGCACATGCAGCACTCCTGATAAATGTCCCCGATGGATGGTAAGGAGACTCCTGTGATCCTCCCAGCTGTTCTCACAGTCCTTTGTATGGACTACTGGTCTGATACGTGACTGCTCCCAGACCAGATGGAGATGCACCTTGTCAGGAAGCTCTCAATGGTCCTCCTGGAAGAGCACAGTTAAGATGGTGGGGCCGGCAGAGCCTTGCTTGCCTCAGTCTTCTTAGGAAGTAGAGGTGCTGCTGTGCCTTCTTGTTCAGGAAGGTGATAATTAAAGGGAGCAGGTGAGGTCATCTGTGATGTGAACTCCCAGGAACTTGGTACACTTGACTCTCTCTATGGAGGAGCCATGTATTCACAGAGGGGGATATTTAGTCTGCATCTTCCTGAAGTGATTTCCTTGGTCTCCTCCACGTTCAGGCTTAGGCTCTTTTCACATCAATCCATCAGCCGCTCCACTTCCTCAACGTCTCGTCATTGTTCTTGATAAGGCCATCCATGTTGTGTTATCTGGAAATGTGATGGCACGGTGTGAGCTGGATCCTGCCTGCAACACAGTCATGCATCAGCAGTGTGAACAGCGTTGGGCTTAGTCCACAGCCCTGGGAGTGCCTGTGCCCAGAACTCACTCTCTCTCCCTTAGCTCTCCCATTTTTTCACCATATTCTCTCTCCCCTCTCACCCTCCCCTCTCTCCCCCCGCTCTCCTCCCTCTCCCCCTCTCTCCCCCCTCTCTCCCCCCTCTCTCCCCCTCTCTCCCCCTCTCTCCCCCCTCTCTCTCCCCTCTCTCCCCCCCTCTCTCTCCCCTCTCTCTCCCCTCTCCCCCTCTCCCCTCCCCTCTCTCTCCCCCTCTCTCCCCCCTCTCTCCCCTCTCTCTCTCCCCTCTCCCCCTCTCCCCTCCCCTCTCCCCCTCTCCCCTCTCTCTCCCCCCTCTCCCCCTCTCTCCCCTCTCTCTCCCCCTCTCTCCCCTCTCTCTCCCCCTCTCCTCTCTTCCCTCCCCTCTCACCCTGCCCTCTCTCCCCCTCCCCCTCTCTTCCCTTCCCCTCTCTTCCCTCCCCCTCTCTCCCCTCCCCCTCTCACCCTCCCCTCTCCCCCCCTCTCCCCCTCTCTCTCCCCCTCTCTCTCCCCTCTCTCCCCCCTCTCTCCCCTCTCTCCCCCCTCTCTCTCCCCTCTCTCTCCCCTCTCCCCCTCTCCCCTCCCCTCTCTCTCCCCCTCTCTCCCCTCTCTCTCCCCCTCTCCTCTTTTCCCTCCCCCTCTCTCCCCTCCCCCTCTCTCCCCTCCCCCTCTCACCCTCCCCTCTCTCCCCCTGCTCTCCCCCTCCCCCTCTCTCTCCCCCCTCTCTCCCCCCTCTCCCCTCTCTATCTCCCCCCTCTCTCCCCTCTCCCCCCTCTCTCTCCCCTCTCCCCCTCTCCCCCTCTCTCTCTCCCCCCCTCTCCCCTGTCTCTCCCACTCTCTCCCCCTCCCCTCTCTTCCCTCCCCTCTTTTCCCTCCCCTCTCCCCCTCCCCCTCCCCCTCTCTTCCCTCCCCCTCTCTCCCCTCCCCCTCTCCCCTCTCTCTCCCTCTCCCCCTCCCCCTTTCTCCCCCTCCCTCCCCCTCTCTACCCTCTCTCCCCCTCTCCCCTCTCCCCTTCTCTCCCCCTCTCGCCTTCTCTCCCCTTCTTCCCCCTCTCTCCCCCTTCTCTCCCCTTTCTCCCTCTCTCCTGCTCTCCCCCCTCCCCCCTCCCCCCTCCCTCTCGCTCCCCTCCCCCTCCCTCCCCCCTCCCTCCCCCTCTCACTCACCCCTCACCCCCTCTCTGCCCCTTCTCTCTCCTCTCTCTGCTCTTTTTCTCCCCTCTACACCTTTCTCCCCTCCTCCTCTACTCTACCTCCTCTCCTCTTCTTGTACCCCTCTCTCGCCCTCTACCACCTTTTCCCTCCTCTCTCTCCTTCTACCTCCCCTCCCCATCTCCCTCATTTCCACCACCACAACCCTCTCCGAGAAGCAGCTCCCTCTGCTTGTCTGCCATCTGTTTGGTGTTACCGAATGTCAGTGTGAGTGTGTTTAACAAGATGGTATGTTCCTAAAGTGGAAGCAGTTGTTAGGGTGGAAGATGTAACAGTCTCCTGTTCCTCTGTACAGTCAAAGCCTCAACTGTAGGTGTGTTTATCTTCTGAACAGTGTGTTGGGTTTCAAATGCTTTCTGAAACACGGCAGCCAGTATGAGGCTAATCGTTTGCTTCAGGAAGGATGGTTAGCTGGAACGGCTCCTGAACTCAATCCCTGACTAATAAAGGCCAACACACCATATGCTTTCTTAATCTTCTTAATTAGCGCTGAAACTTTGATAGATCGTTGGATGTGGTCCTCAAGATCCCTCAGTTCCTCCACATTGCCAAGAATCTAACCAATAACCCTGTACTTTGCCTTCAACTATAACCTTCCAAAGTGAATCTCAGATTCTGAATCAGGTTTATTATCAGCAGCTTCTGTCGTGAAATTTGCTAACTTAGCAGCAGCAGTTCAATGCTAAGACACAATATAGAAGAAAGAAAAATAATAATAAATCAATAAGTAAATCAATTACAGTATATGTGTTTTGGAGATTAAAAATCATGCAAAAAAACAGAAATAATATATATTTTAAAAGTGAGGTAGTGTTCAAGGGTGCAATGTCCATTTAGGAATCAGATGGCAGAGCGGAAGAAGCTCTTCACACTTTTCCACGAACTCCATCTGTCACTTCTCAGCCCAGCTCTGCATCAAATCAGTGTTCTGTTGTAACCTATGACAACCTAGTATAGTGTAGCGGTTACCGTGGCACCACGATAGTGTAGTGGTTACCATGCTGCCATGATAGTGTAGCGGTTACCATGGCACCTCGGTGGTGTAGCGGTTACTGTGGCACTTTGCTAGTGTAGTGGTTACCGTGGCACCACGATAGTGTAGTGGTTACCATGCTGCCATGATAGTGTAGCGGTTACCATGGCACCTCGGTGGTGTAGCGGTTACTGTGGCACTTTGCTAGTGTAGTGGTTACCGTGGCACCACGATAGTGTAGTGGTTACCATGCTGCCATGATAGTGTAGCGGTTACTGTGGCACTTTGCTAGTGTAGCGGTTACCGTGGCGCCACGGTAGTGTAGCGGTTACCATGGTGCCTCGGCAGTGTAGTGGTTACTGTGATGCTTTATAACTTGGGGCGTTCTAAACTTTAGAGTACAATTCCAGCAGCATCTGTAAGGAGATTTTATGTTCTGTTCATGAACTGCACGGGCTTCCTCCCACAGCCCAAAGTCATGCTGGTTAATTGGTCATTGCAAATTGTCCTGTGATTAGTCTAGGGTTAAATAGGTGGATTGCTGGGCAGCGTGTCTCGTTGTGCCAGAAGAGCTTGCGACACACTGTATCTCTAAATAAATAAATAAGATATAGAAACAGAATTAGACCACTTGGTCCATCAAGTCTGTCCTGACATTCCATCTTGGCTGATTTATTATTCCTCTCAATCCCATTCTCCTGCCTTCTCTCTGTAGCCTTTGTCTAATTAAGAACCTGTCAACCTCCACAGCCTGCACAGCCGTCTGTGGCGATGAATTCCACATTCTCTGACCAAAGAATCTGTAACCTACACAACAGCACCAGCCTTTATGTCATCTGCAAACACTTCTTCCATTGCAACTCTGACTGCACTTTCAAAGGAGGGTAGATGTTGAAAGTGTTGTCACAGGTAGATAGGGTTGTAAAGAAAGTTTTTGGCAAATTTGCTTTCATAGATCAAAGTATTGTGTACAGGGGATGGGATGTTATGTTGAAGTTGTATAAGACGTTGGTGAGGCCTGATTTGGAGTATGGTGTACAGTTTTGGTCACCTACCTACAGGAAAGATGTAAACAAGGTTGAAGAGTGCAGGGAAAATTTACATGGATGTTGCTGGGACTGGAGGACTTGAGTTATAAGGAAAGATTGAATAGCCTTGAATAGGTTCGGACTTTATTCCTTGAAATGTAGAAGATTGAGAGGAGATTTGATAGAGGTATGCAAAATTATGAGGGGAGTAGATAGGGTAAATGTAAGCAGGGTTTTTCCACTGAGATCGAGTGGGACTACAACCACAGATCTTGGGTTACATGTCAACATTGGATCCGGATGCTGCTGGGGCTTGAGGACCTGAGTTATAGGGATGGGTTAAGTAGACTTCATTCCCTGAAGCGCAGAAGACTGAGGGGAGATCTTACAGAGGGTTATGAAATTATGAGGGGTATAGAGAGGGTGAATGCTAGCAGGCATTTTCCACTGAGATCGGGTGAGGCTAGAACTAGAGGTCATGGGTTATAGTTGAAATGTTTAAGGGGGAAATTCATTCAGGGTGGTGAGAGTGTGGAACAGGCTGCCAGCAGAAGTGGTGGATGCAGGTTCAGTTGTAACATTTAAGAGACGTTTGGTGAGGCACGGGGGTAGAGGACTGTGGTGGATTGAATTAGTACAAGACCAGGCTGGCACACACTAGATGGGCTGAAGGGCCTGTTTCTGTGCTGTAGCAGGGACATGATGACCACGTCTACATGTTCCTCTTTTATATATGGGATGTATGTATCAGTATTAAGGACTCTATCAGTTGCCCATCCACTCCAAAATTACTCTGTATGCTCCTGTTAAGATGGTTGGTGAAACTTCGTGGGCCAATTTGTAGCTCAGTGTGAAAGCTTCACTGGTATAACTGCAGACCGCCATGGAGGGTGATGATAGTAACCCAAAGGCAAAAGAAAGCATGGGACCCACAGAAGATAAATACTATTTCTATTTGTCACAAGACATTGAAACGTACACTCCGTTAGGTATGGGTGGCACCTAAGTGGCCACAGGAATGGGACCCAGTGTGGCCTTCTGCTACCATAGCCCAGTTTGACGTGTTGTGCGTTCCGAGATGCTCTTCTGCACCCCACTGTTGTAACGCGTGGTTATTTGACAGCTTGAACCAGTCTGGTTATTCTCATCTGACCTCTCTCAGTCTCAGCATGTTCTCCCAGAGAACTGCTGCTCACTAGATGATTTTTTTTGTTTTTTACACCATTCTCTGTAAACTCTAGAGAGACTGTTGTGGGTGAAAATCCCAGGAGATCAGCAGTTTCTGAGACACTCAAACCACCCTGTCTGGCGCCAACAACCATTCTGCAGTCAAAGTCACTTAGTTCACATTTCTTCCCCGTTCTGATGTTTGGTCTGAACAACAGCTGAACCTCTTAACCTTGTCTGCATGCTTTTATGCATTGAGTTGCTGCCACATGATTGGATGAGTAGATATTTGCATTAATGAGCAGGTATACAGGTGTACCTCATAACATGCCCAGTGAGTGCTCATTGACACACTGAAACATGCAGTGAATTGTGTCGTTTGCATCGAGGATGTGCTGGAGGCAGCCCGCGGGTGTCGCCACACTTCCGGCAAAAGACGTAGCATACCCGACCATAACCTACTAGCCCTAAACCCGCACATCTTTAGAACACTGGGGGAAACTGGAGCACCCGGAGGAAACTCATGGTCCCCATACAGAGAGCCGCTGGAATTAAACCTAGGTTTTTCCACCCACATAACCAAACCCCAACAACCCTGCCCCCACCTTCCGCAGTGAAGAAGTAAACGGGCACACAACCAGCAGTGACGACATTCCATTTAAATGTCTTAGAAGGGATTATCCAGGATAAAGCTTAGAATAACGAAGTGACAGCCTCAGGTTAGTGTTGAGACTGAAGGGGAGATCTTACCCAAGGTGCAGACCAACTGAATCAAATTTCGCAGGACCCAGATTCTCACCAAGTTCCTCCTTCTCTCTTTTCTTGGCCCCAGAGTCAGGCTTACTTTCAAAATTCTGATGCTTGTTATAGAATTTAATATGTGCTGGGAGAGAGGGAGGAAATCTGTTTCAACGTTCTCCCCACTAGCTACCTGAGTGTGCCGTGCCCCAGGGGTTGAGTGGGACAGCCAATCGTGAATCTTTTCTCCACCGTTTGACAGCGTGCTGGGAGGGAGAGGTTAGTGGCCCACAGCAGCCTCCCGCTCCCCCGCTCACCATGAGTGTGATGGTGCCTGGGATTCCCCCGAAGCTGCTCCTGGCCAGGCGAATGCGGCAGCCCGCATGCCCCGTGTCCTGCACCGATGCTGGCGAAGATGAGGACGAGCTTATTCCCCTGTACTCCTCCATGCTGGCCAAACCTCAGACCAAGAGGCAGCGAGGGAAAAGAAGGTTCCGGAAGAGCGTAGAATGTTCTCTGTGGCACCGTAAGAGCAGCCTCTAATTTTTTTTATTCCAGTTGTTACCTCGGCATTGTTAGAACCTCTTTGCTTCTACACAGTGTGTGTTCTTTTTCATTCAGGCTAGGGTTAAGATCGGAGTATTATGTTCATATCTTCATGCCTCGTTATGGGAAGATGGAAACTTAGTGGAGATTTACCAGGATACTGAATGTGAATGTGGGATTGAATAGTTAAAGTGAAGTGATTCACTTTTGAAGCTCAAAGTTGAAGGGTCAATGGCAGAGTTGTTAATGGTGTGGAGGAACTGAGGCACTTTGTAATCCACGTCCATAAATCCCTCAAAGTTGCCATGCAAGTTGATTGGGGGTTAAGAAGGTATATGGTGTGTTGGCCTTTGAGTTCAAGAGCCATGAGATAATATTGCAGCTCTACAAAATCCTGGATTGACCACATGTGGAGTACTGTGTTTATTTCTAGTCACCTCGTTACAGGAAAGATGTGGAAGCTTTAGAGAGGCTGCAGATGAGATTTACCAGGATGCTGCCTGGATTAGAGAGCAAGGCTTAGGAGGGTAGGTTGAGTGAGCTAGGGCTTTTCTCTTTGGAGGAAAGGAGGATGAAAGGTGACTTGATAGAGGTGTACTAGATAACAGGCATAGAGTGGACAGCCAGAGACCTTTTCCTTGGTGAAAATTGCTAATACAAAAAGGCAGAATTTCAAGGTGAGCAGGGGAATGTTTAAGGGGATATCAGAGGTACTTTTTTTTCACAGAGTGAGAGGTTCGTGGAATGCCCTGCCAGGGGTGGTGGTACAGGCAGATACATTAGGGACATTTTAGAAGCTCTAAGATAGGCACATGGATGATAGAAAAATGGAGGGAAGAGTTAGATTGATTGTAGAGTAGGTTCAGAGGTTGGCACAACATTGTAAGCTGAAGGGCCTGTACTGTTCTATAGGCCACGCTTAAGCTGAAGGTGAAAAATGCTGGAAATCCAATGAACATTTCATACAAAATGCTGGAGGAACTCAGCAAGCCAGGCAGCATCCATAGAAAAAAGTACGAGGGGTGATTGACAAGTTCGTGGTCTAAGGTAGAAGGAGTCAATTTTAGAAAACCTAGCACATTTATTTTTCAACATAATCCCCTCCTACATGTACACACTTAGTCCAGCGGTCGTGGAGCATGTGGATCCCTTCTCTGTAGAAGTGGTCCACAGCAGGGGTGATTGATAAGTTCATGGCCTAAGGTAGAAGGAGATGAGTTATTAACTTCAAACTTTCTACATTATCACTCAAAGAGTTGAACTGCACATGCATGTAACGAGAATGGCTTAGACCTCCAGGTGGTCCGTAGCAGGGGCGATTGATAAGCTTGTGGCCTAAGGTAGAAGGAGATGAGTTATACTGCTCTCGTTACATGCACATGCAGTTCAACTCTTTGAGTGAAAATGCAGAAAGTTTGAAGTTAATAACTCATCTCCTTCTACCTTAGGCCACGAACTTATCAGTCACCCCTGCTGTGGACCACTTTCTGGAGATCCAAGACACTGACTTCTACAAAGAAGGGATCCGTATGCTCCACGACCGCTGGACTAAGTGTGTAAATGTAGGAAAAATAAATGTGCTAGGTTTTCTAAAAATTGACTCCCAACCGCAGGCCACGAACTTATCAATCACCCCTCGTACAGTCGATGTTTCAGGTCAAGACTACTCTTTTCCATGGATGCTGCCTGGCTGGCTGAGTTCCTCCAGCATTTTGTTTGTCTTGTTAAGATACAAATGCATGGTTTATCTGAAGTCATAGAAAAGTACAGCTCAGAAAGAGGCCATTCAGCCCGTCGAGTTCATGCTGAGCCATTTAAACTGCCTAGACCCATTGACCAGCACTGGGACCGTAGCCCTCCATGTCCCTCCCATCCATGCACTATTTGTGCTGACAGGTTGTTCCACACACTCACTACCCTCTGAGTGAAGAAGTTTCCCCTCACGTTCTGCTGATGACCGAATTAAATGTAGTTTTAACGTCAAGATGAGTTTCTTGGCATGTATATGAGTATCAACATGGTAGAGTAAGCAGTTAGCGCATTGCTTTTCAGAGCCAGCTGTAAGGTCCAGGTTCAATTCCCGCCGCTGCCTGTAGGAGTTTGTATGTTCGCCCCGAGACGGCGTGGGTTTCCTCTGGGTGCTCTGGTTTCCTCCCACAGTCCAAAGACGTACAGTTAGGGTTAGCGAGTTGAGGGTGTGCTACATTGTGGTAACATTTGCGGGCTGAATGACTGACCTCAGCACAACCCTTGCTGATTGATTTGACACATTTTACTGTATGTTTCAATGTACATGTGACAAATAAAGCTAACCTTAAATTCTCGAGAGACGTAGAGAACACACAGAGAATCTAAATTAAATTACACAGGACAGTGAAGAAAAAGAGCTGCACAAACAAGAGAGTGTGGAAAAGCGCGATCAGAGACAGGACCATGGTAGTGGAAGAGGCAGTCCGCAGTGTTTTGTTACCGAGGTTTGGTTGAGAACATGTTGGTCTGTTCAGGAGCCTGATGGTTGCAGGAAAGTAACTGTTCCTGAATCTGGTGGGATGGAACTTCACGTTCCTACCACAGTCCTGTTTGCCTGTTTGAGTGGACTTTTTTAAGGCATAACTCGCCCTTAGAAGCAAAATTAAGTTATTCGGCCCATCTATTCTGGTCTACTATGGCTGATGAATTATCCCTCACAAAGCCATTCTCCTGCCTTCTCCCCGTAACCTTTGATGCCCTGACTAATCAAGAATTTAACAACCTCTGCCTTAAATATACCCAATGACTTGGCCTTTCCAGCCATCTGTGACAATGAATTCCACAGATTCACCAGCATCTGGCTAAAGTAATTCTGCCTCAGCTCTGTTCTAAATGGATGTCCCTCACTTCTGAGGCTGTGCCATCTGGTCCTACATGCCCCTCACTATAGGAAACATCCTCTCCACATCCACTCTGTCTAGGCATTTCAATATTTGACAGGTCACAATGAGATCACCCCTCGTTCTTCTAAACTGCCGCAAGTACAGGCCCAGAGCCATTGCATGCTCATCGTATGTTAACCCTTTCATTCCAGGGATCGTTCTGGTGAACGTCCTCTGGACCCTCTCCAATGCCAACACAGATACAGATCCCGAAACTGCTCACAATGCTCAAAATGTGGTCTGACCAATGCCTTCTAAAGTCTCAGCATTACATCATAGGGTCATAGAGCATTACAGCTCTGAAACAGGCCCTTTGGCCCATCTAGTCTGTGCCAAACCATTAATCTGCCTAATCCCATCGACCGGCACCTGCATCATACCCCTCCCATCCACGTACCTATCCAACTTTCTCATAAATATTGAAATCAAAACACACATCCACCATTTCTGCTTCCACACTCTCACCAGAAGTTTTCCTTAAACATTTCACCTTTCACCCTAAACCCATGACCTCTAGCTCTAGTCTCACCCAACCTCAGTGGAAAATGCCTTTTCACGTTTACCCTATCTCTACCCTTAATAACTCTGAATACCTCTATCAAATCTTCCCTCAACCTCCTCCTTTGCCACACCCTTGCTTTTTTATCGAGTCCTCTCGTTACAAAAACATTCACCCATTATCCTGACCCACACTGCCCCGTCAAGCCAAACAAAAGTGATTAATTTATTGACGCTGTTTAGAGAGCCCTGCTGTGCCCGTACAAAACAACAGTCTCTGCTCTGCCGCAGGGATAAAGTGCTTTGTGATGAGATGGATATGTTGTCAGGGAGACGTAACTTCTGTGTAAGTTCTTTATTTCCTCCTTTCCCTGGATACAATGGTATTCTGAGCGAGCCTGTGAGCACTCTCTGTTGCAGAGCGCGTGGCCTCTTTGCTTGGCAGCGCTTTAGCACGGTGGTACAGGAGGGCTCTGCTCTCTGAGCACTTTGTTACTCTGGTACCAAGTAGGGGAGCTGAAATGAGAGAGAGCAGGACTCTTTCCCCTTTGAGATGGGCACCTGAGGAGTGGACCTCGAGGTTTATAAAATCACAAGGGCTATAGAACAGACGGGACAGCGCAGTATGGGCCCTTCAGCCCACGGTCTGGAGTTGACCCTGTAGCCTACTCTAAAATCAATCTAGCCCACATAGCCTTCCGTTTGCCCTTCATCCATGTCTTTTAAATGTCAGAATCAGAATCAGGTTTAATATCACCAGCATATGTTGTGAGATCTGTTGTTTTGCAGCAGCAGTACAATGCGATGTATAATAATAAAGACTGTGAATTGCAGTAAGAAGTGTGTGTACCTTGGACAGCATTCTAACTGGCTACATCACCATCTGGTGTGGGGTTGTGGGGGTGGGGGGTAGACATTGCACAAGATCGATATAAGCTACAGAGAGTTGTAAACTTAGTCAGCTCCATCATGGGTACTGGCCTCCGCAGTATCCAGGACACCTTCAAGGAGCGATGCCCCAGAAAGATGACGTCAACGTTAAGGACCCCCGTCACCCAGGTCATGCCTTGTTCTCATTGTTACCGTCAGGAAGGAGGTACAGGAGCCTGAAGACACATACTCAGCGATTCAGGAACAGCTTCTTCCCCTCTGCCATCTGATTCCTAAATGAACCCGTGAACATTACCTCACTTTTTTATCTATTTTTTTTCAGGACTTTAATTATGAATGTGTACTTACTGTAATGCACTGTTTCTTTTCCTGTTACCATGTATTGCATTGTACTGCAGCCACAAAGATTTCACAGCACATGCCAGTGATATTAAACCTGATTCTGATTTTTAAAAAAAAGTTATATTAAGTAAGTAGTGAAAAAAGAGAAAAAAAGTAGTGAGATAGTGTTCACGTGTTCAACGCCCATTCAGAAATCAGATGGCAGAGGGGAAGAAGCTGTTCCTGAATCGCTGAGTGTGTGCCTTCAGGCTTCTGTACCTCCTTCCTGACTGTAACAGTGAGAGAGGGCATTTCCTGGGTGATGGGTGTCCTTAATGATGGATGCCATCTTTTTGGGGCATCACTCTTCGAAGCTGGTCTGGATACTATGGAGGCCAGTGCCCAAGATGGAGCTGACTACGTTTACAATACTTTGCAGCTTCTTTCAGTCCCGTGCTGTAGCCACCCCCTCCACCCAATACCCGGTGATGATGTAGCCCATTAGAATGCTCTCCATTAGAAATCCAGTAGAAATTTGTAAGTGTCTTTGATGACATACCAAATGTCCTCAACCTGCTGATGAAATATAGCCACTGTCGTGCCTTCTTTGTAACTGTATCAATATGCTGGGCCCAGGATAGATCCTCAGAGATGTTGATTCCAGGAACCTGAAATAGTTCACTCTCTCCACTTGTGATCCGTCTATGAGGACTGGTATGTGTTCCCTCGTCCTACCCGCCCTGAAGTCCACAATCAGTTCGTTGGTCTTACTGATGTTGAGTGCAAGGTTGTTGTTGTGACTACGGGCTAAGACAGATGAATGAGTCTCACTCAATTATCCAACTTGGTCAGAATGGATAAGACAGGCTGAAAGGCCTCTTTCTGTCCTGTATACCTCTGTGAATCCCACATCCCTGGACTGTCTCGTCTGTCCTTTCTGTAGTTCTCCATTTACAGGCTCCTTCCCTTTGTCCCAAGGTCCACTCTCATCTCCTATCAGATTCCTCCTTCTTCAGCCCTTTACCTTTTCCTCCTATCACCTCCCAGCTTCTTATTTCAGTCCCCCCTCCCCTCACCACTTTATTCTAGGATCCCCTTCCCTTACAGTCCTGAGCAATGGTCTCGGCCCGAAACGTTGACTGCTTATTCCCCTCAAAGATGCTGCCTGGGTTCCTCCAGCGTTTTGTGTGTGTGTTGCTCTGGATTTCCAGCATAATCTCTTGTGTTTATGTTATGTTCTATACCCTTAGTTTATTTATTTAGAGGTTCAGCATAGAACAGGGCCTTCCGGGCTAATGAGCCTCACCCCTGCCCAGTAACCCACCTGTTTAACCCCAGCCTAGTCACGGGTAGGGTTGCCAACTTTCTCACTCCCAAATAAGGGACAAAAGTAGCAGTCAAATACGGGACACTTGTGTTTACCTGAGAAAGACTACCATGACCATGAAGCCTTGTGCGGGCACCTGTGTGCGCATGCGTGATGTGCACATACGTGACCTGCGCATGTGTGTACGTGTCGATTTTTTTCTACAAATCGGTTTTGGTTTAATCTTCCCGATTCTATTAAGTGAAACTACACTGTGCATTATTTCTACTTTATATAGGCTGTGTGTTTATCATATCATTTCTGCTTTTACTATACGTTAGTGTTATTTTAGGTTTTATGTGTTATTTGGTATGATTTGGTAGGTTATTGGTTCTGGGAACACTCAAAAATTTTTCCCATATAAATTAATGGTAATTGCTTCTTCGCTTTACGCCATTTCGGCTTACGAACCGTTTCATAGGAACGCTCTACCTTAGCGGAGGAAATCCAGGACAAGGGTGGTCCCGTATGGGACAAACCAATTTAGCCCAATATACGGGATGTCCCGGCAAATACAGGACAGTTGGCAACCCTAATCACAGGACAACTTACAATGACCAATTAACTTACTAACCGGTATGTCTCTGGACCGTGGGTGGAAACCGGAGCACCCGGAGGAAACCCACGCGGTCACAGGGAGAACGCACAGAACTCTTACAGAGGGTGGCACTCTCGATACAGTCGCCTAGTAGCCAGCGTTATGCTTCACAGCGGCAGCGACCGCAGTTCGATCCCTGCCGCTGTCTGTAAGGAGTCTGTACGTTCTCCCCGTGACCACATGGGTTTCCTCCGGGTGCTCTGGTTTCCTCCCACTGTCCAAACACGTATAGGTTAGGGTTAGTGGGATGTGGGCAAGGTACGTTGTTGCCAGATGCATGGTGACACTGCTGGACTACTTGCTCCCAGTATAATTTCAGACTGTGTTGGTCGTTGACACAGGCAAAGCTTTCCACTTCGTGTTTCAGTACCAAATATTGAAAGGCCTAGATAGAGTGGACATGGAGAGGATGTTTCCCATAGTGGGGAGTCTAGGACTATAGGACACAGCCTCAGAACAGAAGGACAACCCTTTCGGACAGAGATGAGGAGAAATTTCTTTAGCCAGAGAGTGCTGAATCTGTGGAATTCATTGCCATGGGCAGCCGTGCAGGTCAAGTCATTGGGTATATCTAACACCAATGTTGATAGGTTCTTGATTAGTAAGGGTGTGTAAAGTTTTGGAGAGAAGGCAGATGCATGGGATTCTCCTCCCTTCTACCGCACCTCCACCTATCTTTGTTCTGTCTGCAAACTTTGCCACAAAGCCATCAATTCCTTGTAAGTTTTCCCTGTAGTCTTTCTCGTTTCAGCGTCCAGCGTTTCTCCACTGTGGAGGGAGTGCAGTGGGCCTGTTTGTAGTGCAGAATCAATGGCTGAACAGTTGTCGAGGCCCGGCCCTGCCCTGCCCTTCTCCAGCCTGTCACTATTAATTTGCAGCGTGAGTCCAGACAGGATTTAATTCCAGTCTGCAGCTGTCAGCGGGCTGATCTGACCTGCCACTGTAATCTCCTTCTGTGAGCTTTTTGGCAAGAGCTGACACTGAGAAATCCCCAGCATCCTGCCGACTGTTCCGGGTTCCTGCAGGGATATTGTCCCTGGTGTTTGGGCGGATGCTGGGGTACTCAGAGGTGAGGTGATGGAAGCGTGGATAGGATAATATCATGGACAGGAAAGGGAAAGCTGAGAGTCTTCCTCGAGACAGGAAAGTGGGGGGGGGGGAGGAGAGCCAAGACTCTTCCTCAGGGCAAGAAAGGGATAGCTGAGAGTCTTCCTTAGGGCAGGAAAGGAAGAGGGGAGATGCTGAGACCCTTCATCAGAACCGGAGAGGAAGGGGGCACAACGGCGGGGGGGGGTGGAAAAGAGTGCAAGCTGGCAGGTGATTGGTGAGACCAGGTGAGGGGGTTAGGTGGGTGAGTGGGGGAGGAGATTGAAGTGAGAAGCTGGCAGGGGAGAGGTGGAAGAGGTAAAAGGCTTAAGAAACGGAGTCTGATAGGAGAGCAGAATAGACCATGGAGTAATAGGAAGGAGGAGAGGAATCAGAAGGAGGTGATGGGCAGGGAGGGGAAGAATTGGAGTGAGGGAGGCCTCCAGAATGAGGTGAGGGGAAACGGAGAGGAGCATACTGGATGTTGGGGAAAGGGTGATGGACCTCTCTTTGATTGTGAGTAGGTTGACGGAAATGTTCTAGAAGGCGTAACGTTCAGCTTGCAGCTTGGAGACCACCTCCCACTGAGGACAGGTTCCAGTGAGATGGACAGGGAAGGTAGTGTTGTGTGGCTAACGTCAGTATGAGATATCTCCTGCTGCGGACTGAGCTATGAGGAGCGAATCAAAGGGTCAACTGCAGGAACGAAGGCAAAATACTGCAGGGGATTAGTCGGCTAGTCAGAGCTCCTGGAGATATCAGGGAAGCCAACAAAGGTTTCTGCTGGAGTGGATATCTTCTTTGTCACCGTCAGGCTGCGAGTTGAACTGAAGGTGGCCTGTTGTGAGAGCCGATTGTGGTCCAGTCATGTGCCACGGCTCACTCGATCTCCTCATGGGAGTGGCGCTCAGTCCAACCCTTTCACTTGTGGCACAGCCTGCTGAGTAATTCATTGGGTTTATGTGCAGGCAGCTACAATAAGATTTAAGTAAACCCGCTTTGAGAGGAGTGAGCGGGTTGGCTCTACAAGTTACCCCACTCCCCAATGAAACTCTGACACTATTGGGGGGGGGGGGTCACTGGGTGCCTGGTCCCTCACCCTTAGTCTATAGTCCTCTCCCAGCTCACAGCACTCTGAGATCTCTGCTCTATGTCACGTTCTGCTTGACAACACCATGAGACAGAAAAAAAGGACATGAAGCCAAAAATACTGCAGGTGCTGAAAATCTGATCGTCAGCGGGGCAGGCAGCAACTAAGTGGAGAGGAGGTGAGATTTGACAGAGATATACTAGATAGGGGAGAGTAGTTAGAGGGTAGACGTATTTGAAAGTGGCATCACAGGTAGATAGGGTCAAAAGGAAGCTTTTGACACATTAGCTTTCATAAATCAATGTACAGAATACAGGAATTGGGATGTTATGCTGATATTGTAAACGACATTGGTGGGGCCTAGTTTTGAGTATGGTGTGCAGTTTTGGTCACCTACCTACAGGAAAGTTATCAGTAAGATTGAAGGGGTGCAGAGAAAATTTACTAGGATGTTGCCAGGTCTGGAGGATGTGAACTATAAGAAAAGATTAAATAGGTTAGAACTTTATTCCTTGGAACATAGAAGATTGAGAGGAGACTTGATAAAAGTATACAAAATTACTGTACGAGATTGGGTAAATGCAAGGAGGCTGCTTCAACTGAGATTGTGTGGGACTACAACTAGAGATCATGGGTTAAGGATGAAAGGTGAAAAGTTTTAGGGGAACATGAGGGAAAATTTCTTCACTCAGAGGGTCATGGGAATGTGGAACAAGCTGCCAGCACAAGTGGTGCATGCGAGCTCAATTTCAATGTTTAAGAGAAGTTTGGACAGGTACATGGGTGATAGGGATATGGAGGGATATGGTCTCGGTGCAGGTCGATGGGAATATGCAGTTTAAATTGTTTCAGCCCATGCTAGATGGGCTAAAGGGCCTGTTTCCGACTGTACTTTTCTTTGACTCTGTGGTCAGAGTTGATACCTTGCTTTTCATCAGAGTGTGTTATTGTCAACATCAGAGTCCGGTTTATTCTCACTGATGTACATCATGACATCTGTTGTTTCATGGCAGCAGTACAGTGCGAGACATGAAAAAACTACTATAACTGAGTGAATGGATTAGCTTATTTATCACATACATTGAAACAAGCCGTGAAATGTCTCGCTTCTGGTACCAACATAGCATGCCCATAACTCACTAACCCTAACCTTCTAAACCTCACTCAAGCAATATCTCTCTCCCTCTCCCCCTCCCCTCCTCCACACCTACCTCTCCCCTTCCCGTCCCCCACCTTCCCCCTCACCCTCCCTCTACCCCTCCCCCTCCCCTCTTCCACACCTCCCTCCCGCTCCACCCTCTCCCTTCCTCTCCTCTCCCCCTCACCCTCACGTCTGTGGGTCCTCATGAGGGGAACTGGGACAAGCAATGTGTCAGACTGTAACATCGAAACAGCAAGCTGTTGGCCTCCCAGCTCGCTGTGCTAGGAGCGATATCTGTCTCTCCCTCAGTAGTGAGAGGGAGGACCTGTCTGAGATGTCGAAGTGCTGGGATGGACTGTTGGCCTCCCTGCTCGCTGTGCTAGGAGCGATATCTGTCTCTCCCTCAGTATTGAGAGGGAGGACCTGTCTGAGATGTCGAAGTGCTGGGATGGACTGTTGGCCTCCCTGCTCGCCGTGGTAGGAGCAATATCTGTCTCTCCCTCAGTAGTGAGAGGGAGGACCTGTCTGAGATGTTGAAGTGCTGGGCCTGTTCGCTGTACTAGGAGCGATATCTGTCTCTCCCTCATTAGTGAGAGGGAGGACCTGTCTGAGATGTCGAAGTGCTGGGATGGACTGTTGGCCTCCCTGCTCGCTGTGCTAGGAGCAATATCTGTCTCTCTCTCAGTAGTGAGAGGGAGGACCTGTCTGAGATGTCGAAGTGCTGGGCTGGACTGCTCGCTGTGCTAGGAGCGATATCTGTCTCCCTCAGCAGTGAGAGGGAGGACCTGTCTGCGATGTCGAAGTGCTGGGATGGATTGTTGGCCTCCCTGCTCGCTGTGGTAGGAGTGATATCTGTCTCTCTCAGTAGTGAGAGGGAGGACCTGTCTGAGATGTCGAAGTGCTGGGATGGACTGTTGGCCTCCCTGCTCGCTGTGCTAGGAGCGATATCTGTCTCTCCCTCAGTATTAAGAAGGAGGACCTGTCTGAGATGTCGAAGTGCTGGGATGGACTGCTCGCTGTGCTAGGAGCGATATCTGTCTCTCCCTCAGTAGTGAGAGGGAGGACCTGTCTGAGATGTCGAAGTGCTGGGATGGACTGTTGGGCCTCCCTGCTCGCTGTGCTAGGAGCAATATCTGTCTCTCCCTCAGTAGTGAGAGGGAGGACCTGTCTGAGATGTCGAAGTGCTGGGATGGACTGTTGGCCTCCCTGCTCGCCGTGGTAGGAGCGATATCCGACAGTGATATAAAACCTGATTGTGATTCATGACTTTAAACCTCTATAAGGTCACTTCTTCAGCCTCCTACGCTCCAAGGAAAACAGTCCCAGCCTACTCGATCTCTCCTTAAGGGTACTAGGAGGAAGTTCTAGACTTTAGGCACAGTAACAATGAAGGAAAAGACAACATCTGGCCAGCTAAGGATGCATGGATGTCTCATTGTCCCTGCTCCCCACAACCTCCAACAGGTGTTAGCAGGTGCCATTGGTTGTGGGTTTCTATGTGGAATGGCTTTTCCGAGCAGATCTTTATGGAATGGGTTTCCTGAGCAGATCTCTGTGGAAAGGTTTTCCCGAGCAGCTCTCTGTGGAAAGGTTTTCCCGAGCAGCTCTCTGTGGAAAGGTTTTCCCGAGCAGATCTCTGTGGAAAGGTTTTCCCGAGCAGCTCTCTGTGGAAAGGTTTTCCCGAGCAGATCTCTGTGGAAAGGTTTTCCCAAGCGCATCTATGTGGAATGGGTTTCTAAGTGACATTGTCTGACAGATACACATTAAATGTTTAACATGCTGCCACCTGTCTCCATGCTCTTCATTTCTGAAGCCCTGCTTTGGGCACCAGTCTTTAGGAAGAAGGGCCACGCTGTTGTAGAGAGTGCAGTAGCAGATTTGTGGTGCGATCACAGCAATAAGTGGAGAGATGGTGAGACGTGTTTGTTCGCCTGGACAGTTACAGGAAGCTTTGATGGAGCGAGGAGAATTTGGGACAAAGCAGCAGGAGTATCCTTAACTGCAGGACAAATTTAAAATAATTGACCAAAGCGCCCAAGTGGCAGTGAGAAATTCTTCTGTTTGCCATCCTACGGTGCGAAAGGGCAGTGTAAGAGATTAAGTAACTTCTAAAACCAAAAGAAGGAGAAAAATGTGCTGAGCGTTAGGGAAATAGCAGGTGTGCGGAATGAATTGGACAACGTTCAAAGAACATACACAATGGGCTTTCCCCACCCCCCGGACCGGATGATGCAGTAATTCAGGATACTATACATCGTGGAAATGAGAACGAGATTAATTATTGAAGGCCCTGTGGAAATGGGGAGTGAACCGACAACAGGGAATTGGAGAGCATCAGGGCTGCGTCCCCTTGTGGTGGCAGAGTGGTGCAGCTGGTGGAAGCACTGTTTCACAGCTCCAGTGACCCAGGTTCAACCCTGAGCTCTGTGTACCGTTTGCAGCTCTGGTCACTTTATTATGGAAGGATGTGGAAGCAGGATGTTTCCTGGACTAGATATCTGTTTTGTGAGGATAGGTTGAGCGAGCTAGGGCTTCTTTCTTTGGAACGAAGCAGGGTGAGAGGTGACTTGATAGAGCTGTATAAAATGATAAGAGACATAGATCAAGTGGACAGCCAGAGACGTTTTACCAGGACAGCAAAGGCTAATATGAGAGGGCATAATTTTAAGGTGATTAGGGGAAAGTATAAGGGTGATGTTAGAGGTAGTTTTTTTTTAATACAGAGAGTGGTGGGTGCATAGAATGCCTTGCAGGGGTGGCGGTAAAGGCAGATAAATTAGGGCAGGGGTTCCTAACCTTTTTTATGCCATGGACCCCTACAATTAACCGAGGGGTCTGCGATTAGGGGCATTTAAGAGACTATTAGATGGTACATTGTGCTGCTTCTTATGGACCAGTTCCTCTAATTTCTGCTGACTTTGTTGTTGATATCTCCAAGACATCCTCACTAAATTTCAAAACCCTCCATCAGAGCCCCAGCTACCTCCTTTCTTTCTCCCCACTACCACCTTGAACTGATGTCAAAGTCCAAGTCGAGTTTATTGCCATTTACACAGTCGTATACATGAATGAACAGGGGTGGTGAGAAGCTTACTGACGGCAGCATCACCGGCTCAGAGCATTAGAGACACAACAGTCACAAAAAAAAACTAATTATATGAAATTCTACAAAAAAAGGAACATGGTTAGAATTTATAAAAAGTCCATTGTGAAGCAAAGTGGTCACGGTGTTGCTATACTACGATGGTGTTTCAGGTTATGCTGGTTGGTTCAAGACCGAATAGTTGAAGGGAAGTAGCTGTTCCTGAACCTGGAGATGTGGGACTTCGTGCTCCTGTACCTCCTGCCTGATGGGAGCTGTGAGAAGATAGCATGGCCTGGGTGGTGGGGATCTTAGGTCATAGATATTGCCTTCTTGAGGCACTGGCTCCTGTAGATACTACCAATGGTGGGAAGTGATGTGCCCGGGACATGTGCCCGTCCATTGCTCTCTGCAGCTTTTTACGTTCCAGTGCATTGGAATTCCTGTACCACACCATGATGCAACCAGTCAGGATACTCCCAACAGTAGAATTTGTTCTAGTTCTCGATGACAAGCTGAACCACCTTGACCTTCTACAAGAAGAAAAATTGTGAACAATGCGTCTCTGTGACCTGATATGTTAACACCCAGAATTTAAAAGTTGCTGGCTCTCTCCACCAACATAGACCCCCTCCCTTCCTGAAGTCAGGACTCAGCTTGTCAGCTTTGCTGACTTTGAGTGAAATTCTCATCTGGCCCTGGGGATTTATCAACCCTCCCACATCCAACAATATCTAACACCTCCTTTTTCTTCATACCGACCTGCTCCTGATAAACCGCGTGCTCCTCCCTGAACTCGCTACTGGTGGTATGTTCTCCCTAAACACTCATGTGACACCCCCTCTTGACCGTATGATCACCCTCTGCCATGCCTGAAACTTCTACTTCACAGAACATTAAGCTGCAAGTCGAGCCCTTCCAGGATCGGAGTAACATCATAATTCCAAGCGCTGATCCATGCTCTCAGCTCATGTGGCTTACCTGTTCATTAAATTAAATGGTGGTGTGGTGTCCATCCTCCATAACTTGTCCCTGTCTCCTCTGTCCACTGGACTCATTTAATCATCTACATTGGTAAAGCAGCAAGCCCATTCCCTCCTCTCCCCCCCCCCCACCCCTTAATGAGCATAAGCCTTCATACACGGACCACCAAGCTCAAGGACAGCTTCTTGCTTACAGTCAGTTACACCGCAGGCATTTAGGACAGCAATGAAGGTCCTCCATCTCTGTCGGTGTTCCAGCATCCTTCATCGTGCCAGGAGCTTCCTCTCGGTTTTCATGCTGTCAGCCAGGTGGAGACTCAGGAATACCGTCACACTCAGATGTAGAAGGATTCTTCATTGCTGTTTCCGTAACAGTTTTGTTTGACCAGTCAGGGTAGTAGCCTTGAGCTGAATCCCCGATCCTGGAGGACCAGTGGACCCTTCTTAACCTGTCCTCTACCCTTTGACCTGTTTGGCACAGGTGACCCTACCAAGAGGCAAAGCATAAAGCTCTGATTCCAGCCAACATAGCCCTCTGGATCGTCAAGGCATGCAAGCCTCCAAACCACGACAAGTCTGTTGTCCTCTTGGACTCTTCACCTCACAGTCTACCTTGTCATCCGTTTGCGCCTTATTGTATGGCTGCACTGCACTTTCCCTGTAACTGTAGCACTTTATTCTGCATTCTGTTGCTGCCTTCCCATGTACTTCCTCAATGGACTGATGTGATAATGTGATCCATGTAGATGGCTCGCAAAACAGTTTTTCGCTGTATCTCGAGCAACGCACATAAATCGGAGGAACTCAGCTGGTCAGGCAGCACCTGTGGAGGGAATAAGTAGTCAACATTTCAACCTGGGGGTTTTCTTTTAACAAAAATATAAAATGCAATATGCACACAGTGGCCACTTTAGTGGGTACACCTCATTAATGCAAGTATCTGATCAGCCAATCACGTGGCAGCAGCTCAATGCAGAAGAGAATGCAGACATGGTCAAGGGGTTCAGTTGTTGTTCCAGGCCAAACATTAGAATGGGAGAAAATGTTATCCAAGTGACTTTGATCATGGGATGATTGTTGGTGCCAGATGGAGTGGTTTGAGTATCTCAGAAACTGCTGATCTCCTGGGATTTTCATGCACAACACTCTCTAGAGTTTACAGGGAATGGTGTGAAAAACAAAAAAAAACATACAGTTCTGTGGGTGACAACACCTTATCAATGAGAGAGGTCAGAGGAGAACGGCCAGACTGGTTCAAGCTGACAGGAGGGCAAAAGTAACTCGAATAACCACGTGTTACAATAGTGGTGTGCGGAAGAGCACCTCTGAACTCACAGCGCTTTGAAATTGAAGCGGATGGGCTACGGCAGCAGAAGACCATGAACGTACACTCAGTGGCCACTTTATTAGGTACAGGAGGCACTGGGTACCTACTCAGTGGGGTGTATCCTGGAGCTCTGAAATAGAAACAGTAAAGGAGGCTGATTGATAACAAACAATTAGTTATTTACTGAACACGCACACAGAATGCGGCAGGAACTCAGCAGGTCAGGCAGTATCTATGGAGGGGAATAAACAGGCAATGTTTCAGGCTGAGACTCTTCATCGGGACAGGAAAGAAAGGGAGAAGAAAACATAAGGCGGGAGAAGGGGAGGAGTACAAGCTGGCAGGTGAGACCAGACGAGGGGGAAGTGGGGTGCACGGAGAGGTGGGGGGGATGAAATAAGATGCTGGGAGGTGATTGGTGGAAGAGGTAAAGGGCTGAAGAAGAAGGAATCTGATAGGAGAGGAGAGTGGACCTTGGGAGAAAGGGAAGGAGAAAGGTCACTGAAATGAGGAGAGATGCAGGAGAGGAGAAGAGATGTGAGAGGATAACCAAATGTGGAGTGAAAGTCGAAAGAAGGGGAGGGGAGGAGTCATTGCCAGAAGTTGGAGAAATTGATTTTCATGTATTAAGTTAGATGCTACTCAGACAGAATATGAGGTGAATGCTTCTCTAACTACAGTTTGGTCTCATTGTGGCAGTAGAGGAGGCCGTGGACCGACATGTCAGAATGACAATGGGAAGTTGGATTGAAATGAATGGCCACAGAAAGATTCTGTCTTTTGCAGCAGACAGGGTGAAGGCGCTAAATAAAGTGTTTTCCCCAGTCTACATCGCGTCTACCAGATGTAGAGGAATCCACATTGGGAGCACCAGATATAGTAGGCATCACTGACAGACTCGCAGGTGAAATGTTGCCTCACCTGGAAGGACTGTTTGATGCCCTGAATGGAGGTGAGGGAGGAGGTGTAGAGGCAGGTGTAGCATTTGTCCCGCTTGTAGGGGTAAGTTCCAAGACAGAAATGGTGGGGAGTGACGAATGGACAAGAGTCACGTGGAGAGCGATCCCTGCAGAGAGCAGAGAGGGTGAAGCAACACACATCAAAGTTGCTGGTGAACGCAGCAGGCCAGGCAGCATCTCTGGGAAGAGGTACAATCGACGTTTCGGGCCGAGACCCTTTGTCAGGACTAACAGAAGGAAGAGCTAGCAAGAGATTTGAAAGTGGGAGGGGGAGGGGGAGATCCAAAATAATAGAAGAAGACAGGAGGGGAAGGGATGGAGCCAAGAGCTGGACAGTTGATTGGCAAAAGGAATATGAGAGGATCATGGGACAGGAGGCCCAGGGAGAAGGAAAAGGGGGGGGGGAACCCAGAGGATGGGCAAGGGGTATAGTCAGAGGGACAGAGGGAGAAAAAGGAGAGAGAGAAAGAATGCGTGTATATAAATAAATAACGGATGGGGTACGAGGGGGAGGTGGGGCATTAGTGGAAGTTTGAGATGTCAATGTTCATGCCATCAGGTTGGAGGCTACCCAGACGGAATATAAGGTGTTGTTCCTCCAACCTGAGTGTGGCTTCATCTTTACGGTAGAGGAGGCCGTGGATAGACATATCAGAATGGGAATGGGATGTGGAATTAAAATGTGAGACCTCTGGGAGATCCTGCTTTCTCTGGCGGACAGAGCGTAGGTGTTCAGTAAAACGATCTCCTAGTCTGCGTCGGGTCTCGCCAATATATAGAAGGCCACATCGGGAGCACCAGATGCAGTATATCACCCCAGCCAACTCACAGGTGAAGTGTCGCCTCACCTGGAAGGACTGTCTGGGGCCCTGAATGGTGGTAAGGGAGGAAGTGTAAGGTCATGTGTAGCACTTGTTCCGCTTACAAGGATAAGTGTCAGGAGGGAGATCGGTGGGGAGGGATGGGGGGGGGATGAATGGACAAGGGAGTCGCATAGGGAGCGATCCCTGCGGAAAGCGGGTGGGGAGGGCAGAGGGAAAGATGTGCTTAGTGGTGGGATCCCGTTGGAGCTGGTGGAAGTTATAGCTTAGTGGTACAAGCCATTGGAGATCTCTACATGTTGCAATATTTCAGTGATATTTGGATAAAGTTGTTCCCCTGCAGGATACAGTGAGGTGGTGAAAGATGCTATATGAATGTAAGTACTTCCTAGAGAGGACACAAAGCCTAATTGGGTTGAGAGCTTGTGAGCCTCGTTGGGTTTGAACCCGCGTGCCGCGTGATTAAATGAAGGCAGTTTCATCTGCATCTGATTGCCTCAGAGCAAGGGTCACCACATCACAGTACTGCTGACATCTGCTCTGTGGAAACTACAGCAGAGCCAAAACAGGCCTGTGTCAGGCTGCCAACTATGATCATGTCACCTCTGTCAGCTCTTACCAATTGGCTCTCTGTGGATCTCTGATTCAATGTTTGTGTGTAGCAGTTGTAATTCTTTGTTCCTCTACTTGTGCCTTCACTTCTCCCTCTCTCCCTCACACCTTCCCTCTTTCTCCCTCCCTCCCTCACACCCTCCCTCTTTCTCCCTCCCTCCTTTCTACCTCCCTCCATCCCTCTCCCTCTTTCTCCCTCCCTCCCTCCCTCTCTCTCCCTCTTTCTCCCTCCCTCTCTCTTTCTCCTTCTCTCCCTCTCCCTCTTTCTTTCTCCCTCTCCCTCTTTCTTTCTCCCTCTCCCTCTTTCTTCCTCCCTCTCCCTCTTTTTCCTCCCTCTCCCTCTTTCCCCTCCCTCTCCCTCTTTCTCCTCCCTTTCCCCCCTTCCCCTCCCTCTCCCTCTTCCCCTCCCTCTCCCTCTTTCCTCTCCCTCTCCCTTCTTCCCCTCCCTCTCCTTCCTCCCCTCCCTCTCCCTCTTTCCCCCTCCCTCTCCCTCTTTCCCCCTCCCTCTCCCTCTTTCCCCCTCCCTCTCCCTCTTCCTTTCTCCCTCATTCCCTCCCTCTCTCTTTCTCTCTCTCTCTCTCTCACTACCCCTCTCCCCCAGGCATTCAGGCTCCTGTATCTTCCCCCAGCCGGCAAGTGTGACATGGTTTGCCCTCACAATAATTCCAGGGAGGGCTTGGAGAGCAAGAATCTCCCCACTGGGGGCCACAGATGGGGATCAGCTGGGCAACTGTAGTTCATCTGTTAGGATCCAGGCAGGGGCCAGAAGTGTAAATTGTTTATTCATTTCCATAGATGCTGTCTGACCTGCTGAGTTCCTGCAGCATTGTGTGTGTGTTGCTCTAGATTTCCAACATCTGCAGGATCTCTTGTGTTTATTTATTTTGAGAGAACTAGAATACACTGTGTTACGTACCCCGTAACTGGGTTGCCAAACCAGCAGAAATGGATCACTCAGTTGGAGTCTGGATTACTAGAACTAAGAAAGTTTTATTAAAGAAACAAGCCACACAGTACTCTAATCAAAAGGATAATAAATGCAACAGTTCAGCAATGATAAACATACATGTACACAGAATTAACATAACAGGATCAATCAAGCTCTATCGTTGTCTAGGGGTAAATGTCCAGTTTCAAAATGACGCAAAGTTCAGTTCAATTTAGTTCAATTCAGTTTGCAGTAATCGCTGCCGTGGCGATGGACAGTGGGGGGGGGGGGGTGAGGAGAGAGACAGCAAACGAATGAATATTCAAGGTTTCCAGACAGACCTTCGCAGTCAGCTTTCGGGCGAGTCCTTTGTGATGTCATCTGAGGTCACCGACCGTGACCCCTCCGTTTCCAGATACGATCGTTTCCCTGCGCTGAACCTGGCACCCAGGCAAGGGTGGACACACACCAGGTTCCCGCCAATCGTGCCTTTCCACCCTGTGCGTTTATGACCCGGTACTTTCCACCGACTTGTGAGAGATGCACCGCTTCCAGGGTCTTGTTACCTCGGGTGTCGTGTGTCCTGCCTTAGCGAACCTGTCCCTTTTTATCCCCCTGCTGGGGTATCGCCTGTCCATCACTTCAAACAGTTCAGGGTTCAAAGGGGGAGCCGCTCTTGACAGCTCTCTTTCTGTTACTCTCTCTCCCGTCCCTTCACTACACATCTCCAAATGCTGCTCCATTGTTTTCCTTATCTCTCTCTCTCTTGAAGACAGGTGGCAGACCAACTGCTGATCCCACCGGTACCAGCACAGGACAGCTACATCTTAATCTATGTGTATTCTTGTCACAACTGTAAAAGCAAGGATGTGATGCTGAGGCTTTATAAGGTGTTGGTCGGACTACACGTGGAGCATTGTGAGCAGTTTTGGCTCCCTGTCTAAGAAAGGATGCACTGGCATTGGAGAGGCTCCAGAGGAGGTTTACAAGAATGATTCTGGAACTGAAAGGGTTAATGTATGAGGAGCATTTGGTGGCTCTAGGCTTGTACTCGCTGGAGCCAATATTCACTGTGGTTACAAGCAAATTATAACTTCCTAATTTCATTCAGTAGTCTTTTAGTTACTAACATTAAATTCAAATTATCAAGAAAGGTGGGATAGTTTAGGCTACTCTTTCTCCAGAAGACTCCCCAGAAACAGCCTGGTAAAGGTGATAGATAAAAAAACAGGAAACACTGGACAAACTCAGCAAGTCAAACTCGGCAACCCTCTGGTTGGGTGAGACTAGAATTAGAGGTCATAAGTTTGAGGTACATGTTGAACCTACTGAATATTGAAAGGCCTAGATAGAGTGGACGTGCAGAGAAAATTTCCAATCGTGGGATGGTCTTGGACGAGAGGGGAGATCCTCAGAATACAAGGACGTCCCTTTAGAACAGAGGTCATGAGGAATTTCTTTAGCTAGAGAGTGGTGAATCTGTGGAATTCATTGCTGCCGATGGCCATGGAGGCCAAGTGTTTAAAATAGGTTTTTTGTTAGTAAGGGTGTCAAAGGTCATGGGGAGAAGGCAGGAGAATGAGATTGAGAGGGAAAATAAATCAGCCATGATGAAGCAGACTTGATGGGTCAAATGGCCTAATTCTGCCCTTGGGTCTTCTGGTCCCTGACTAGTGGAGATCAGGCTGCCAGCTCACTCGATGTTTTCTTCTGTGGTCAGCAGGGGAGGAAAGAACCGCAGCCCATTAGCATGGGCTGTGTCTGAACACACTCCCAGCAGATGAAAAGCCATTTTTGTGATCAACTAAATCACCCATTTCCTCACCCCCATCTGTTCCTCGCTTCAGTTCTTATATGCAAGTGGTAAGGTAACTGACCTGAGTTCTCTGGTAGACCTGTCCAGTAGAGGAGAAACGCTCGCGGAACTTAGTGGGTCAGGCAGTATAGGTGGAGCAGACTTCGACAGTTGGAGATGTGGGAATGGGGGGTGGGGGATGGGGGGTAGGCACTGGCATGAGGTGAGGGGGAGGAATGGACCAAATGCCAGAAGAATGCGTGGATCCAAGTGAGGAGGGATGATAGGTACACAAAGGAGGGAGTGTGGGAATAGTGACAGAGGCTGGGAGGTGATGGGTGGATCCAGGTGAAGAGGGATGATAGCTACAGAGGTGGGGGTGTGGGAATAGTGACAGAGGCTGGGTGATGATGCCTGGGGGTGCCAAAGGTGAAATCTGAATTTGTTTAAATGATGCAGAAAGTTGCCATGCAAATTGATAGGGTTAGGAAGGTGTACGGTGTGCAGTCAGGGGATTGACTGAGTTCAAGAGCCATGAGGTAATGTTGTTGGTCTATAAACTCTGGTTAGACCACACATGGAATATTATGTTCAGATCTGATGGCCTCTTTAGAGGAAAGATGTGGTGCAGAGAAATTTACCAGGATGTTGCTGGATTAGAGAACATGTTTTATGAGGGTAGGTTAAGCGAGCTAAAGCTTTTCTCAATGAGTGGACGAGAATGTGGTCTGACTTGATAGAAACGTACAAGGTGAAAAGAGCCATAGGTCGATTGAACAGTTAGCACCTAATTTCCCAGTGGAAGTGGCTAATACAAGGGGCATAATTTTAAGGAGATTTGATGTCAGAGGCAGGTTTTTTCATACACAGAGTGGTGAGTGTGCAGAATGTGCTGCCAGGGGTGGTGGGTAAAGGCAGATACATTAGGGACATTTAAGAGACTTTTAAGTAGGGACATAGATGATAGAAAAGTGAGCACGTGGCCAAGTGGTTAAGGCATTGGACTAGTGACCTGAAGGTCGTGAGTTCGAGCCCCAGCTGAGGCAACATGTTGTGTCCTTGAGCAAGGGACTTAATCACACATTGCTCTGCGACGATATATGGGTCCTAATGCCCTTCCCTTGGACAACATTGGTGGCGTGGAGAGGGGAGACCTGCAGCATGGGCAACCGCTGGTCTTCCATACAACCTTGCCCAGGCCTGTGCCCTGGAGAGTGAAGACTTTCCAGGTGCAGATCCATGGTCTCGCAAGACTAACGGATGCCTTTATTTAGATGATAGGAGGAGGGAATATGTAGGAGGGAAGGGTTAGATCAATCTCAGAGTAGATTGAAAGGTCGGGGCATCGTGGGTCGAAGGGCTGTGCTTAGCTATACTGTTCAATGTTCATTCAGAAAACAGGGGAGATTTAACACCTTCTGAAAAACTGCACTCCCCCTCGACCACACTGCAGTGTCAGGCTGGATTTTGTGCTCAGCCACCTGTAGAAGAATCTGGAACAAGTGTCATAGAAGGAGCCGGTGATTTAAAAGGATGACTTTATTTGCAGTGAATATTTACATGGATTAGTAATTTGCTGTGGTGTGTTGGTCAGCAACACAAACAACAATCATCGGTTATATAAACAATAGAGTTAGATGTTCAAGTTCGAATATGGAAAAAATGAACACCAATACCCGTTTAATAGAAAGTAGGCAAAGAGTTTACAGTGTAGTGTAACGACGGGGGTAATAGTTAGGAAGGGGTGGGACTGATTGATCAGATTAACTATCTGGGTGAAGAAACTTTTAAGATGGTGTGAAGTTTCTCTTTTAATAGCCCTTTAACACTTTCCAGAAGGGAGCTTGTGAAAGGCAGTTTGCTGGGTGGGTCGTGTCTGTAATGATTTTCCCTGCCCACTTCTTTGTCCTGAACACATACATCTCCTGCAGTGATGGTAGACTGCAGCTGACCTGACATCTTGCTGTAGTTTTTTGTATATTGTGAGAGAATGTTGCACCAAACCGAACAGTAACGGCTGATGTGAGGATGGCAGTGTAGAATTGCACCAGTAGGTTCTGTGGAAGGTGGAATTTTGCCAATCGTCACAAGAAGTACATCCTCCGTTGAGACTTCTTGTTAATGAAGGTGCTGTGGTTCTCCCACACGAGAACCAAAATGTGTTGAGTGTCTCTGGAATTCCCTGCCCAGGAGAGAGATGGTAGTGGATCATCTGAAGTGTTTAATGTGGGCTAGTTAAGTCCTGAGTCAAAGTCAAGTTTATTGCCATCTGCACAAGTACACATGAGCACAGGTGCAATGAAAAACTTACCTGCAGCGGTGTCATAAGCACATGGCATCAGATAGACAACGTTCACAAGAAAAAACATCAATTAAGATAAATTATACAAAAACAAAGCCAAAGAAAGAACCATTTGGTCCTTAAACCAACTGGCAAAACCCTAATCACTGCAGTTTTCCAACAATCTGACCACTTTGATCACTTTGTATTCAAATCAACTTTGATTTTTTTGTTCTGTGTTCTCTCTTTGTAGAAAATGTATATAATTTATGCTTAATTAATGTTTTTCTTCTATTTCTATAATGCTGTGTGTGTGTGTGTGTGTGTGTGTGAGATATTATTTGAAGTAAGTTTTCAATTGCACGTTTGCATTAGAGTTGTACTTGTGACAATAAACTTGATTTTGAATTAGATCAAAACAGAATTGAACTCCATTGTAAAGCAAGTGGTCGTGGTTTTGTCCCACTCAGGTAGTGATTAGGATTGTGCCAGTTAGCTCAATAACCGAGTGGCTGAAGATGGCGCGACTGAGGATGAGTGACAACTTACTGGCAGTTCCCAAGGCAAGAAATGCAATGAAATGCTTTATTAATAACACTTTTTTCTGTAAAAAGTTATGGTAAATGATTATTGCAAACAATGCAGAGGCTGACTTGAGGTTCGAGGCGTGCAGGTGCAAAGCAGGTCAAGGCTTGTTTGAGGAGATGTGGTCAGAGCGAAGTTGAGACGTGGTTAAGACGGAATCAGGCTGTGTGAGGTGGAGAAAAATCGGAGTGGAGGAGTTTTGGAGCTCGTCCACCTAAAGCAAGGTCTGATCGGTCTGAGTGCCAGCCCAATTGAGAATGGTCGGGTATGTGGCGATGGTGTGCAAGCCCAAAACGGTTCGATGAGACAGGGCCAGGGTTTTAGAGTAAGGAAGGACCTGATGTTTGGACGATTTAAACACTGGGCCAGATACATTGAAAAGGCAGGGTGTCAGGACCAGGGGCAAGGGTTGTGGCTCGCTACTCAGCAAAGTTTTTTCCACTCTCCGCTGCACTGAGGCTGAGGCTGCAGGCCTCCTCCAGCAGCTTCAGGAATTGTGGCCATAGATGCTGCTTGCTTGCTTTTATTGTTTACACAATTTGTTTTTTTTTCCCCTCTCTCTGCGCATTGGGTGCCTGTTGGTCTATTTTTTAAAATGGGTTCTTTTAGGTTCCTTGCTTTGTGGCTGTCTATAAGGAGACGAATCTCAAGGTTGTATAAAGTATACATGCTTTGATAACAAATGTACTTTGAACCCTGAGGTGGTGTGGTAGCTGTGAGAAGAAGGTGGGGATACTAGATGATAGATGGTGCCTTCTTGCGGCAGCACCACCTCTAGATACTACCGATAGTGGGGGTGGGGGGGACGTGCCTGTGATGTGCAAGATGGATTCACTGCTCTCTACAATGTTCTATGTGCCCATGCTGTACCAGACTGATGATCTGACTCGGAGGAGATGCTGAGGCCTGGGTTACGTCAGGCAAGGCTGTACTGACTGGGGGAGCAGGCCTGACAGACCAGGTGGCCTACTGCTGCTCCTGTAGTCCTCTGGAATCCATAAACATCTGCTGAGTGAACAGCAGCTGGCAGAGTTTCTTCCTCAACATGTTACCAAGAAGGAATCCATTTGGGATACTTTGAATTCAAGGGCAGCTGCCTCCACACAGATTAATACTAATGCCTGACACTTTGTCTCAGGAGTAGAAAGTTCATATAGCTCTAGCCACGACAGTGACCCCTCTGGTATGTAGGCAGCACGAGGGGTATGTCAGTCAAGTTGTGGCAGCAGTAAGGGAGAAGAACTGGTTCTGTGATCACTTTTACGGTAGCATTTACACTTTACTCTGCATTGTTACTGTTTTACCTTACTCTAGCTCAATGCACCGTGTAATGATCTGATCAGTATGTACATTAGTTTCCTCCCACATTCCAAAGACGTGTGGGTTACTTGGATATTTGGTCACCTTGGTATAATTGGGTGGCACAGATTTGTTGAACCTGTTACCGTGTTGTATCTTGAATAAATATTCTTTTTAAAGTCACCCCAAACTTTTATACTTAATCTCCTTTGCAATGCAAGATGGTGCCAGAGCGTGGCGATCAATTGCAAGCTGTTTCCTGAAGATCCACGTGTTATTTTCCCGGTGGCCAACTGTTTTCATTCCAATCCCTATTCCCAGTCCAGCTGTAACTGGGTCTTGGTTACACTGGTAGCTGAGGTGTCTAAAATGGCTTGTCTGTAATAATAACTGTGATGTAAGGAGTTCCCTCTCTCCCTGCTTGTTTAGGTTATATTATTGAAAAGGGAGAAAATGAACCAATGAGTGTCCATGTTATTCTTTTTGTGGGTGATATTCTGTCTCATATGGCTAGGGGACAGTGTGGTTTGTGGGCTTTTCGGGAGGAAGGACGTGCTGGACGCACTCTAGTTGACCACCATAGTTGGTCCCAAGTGGCGAGTCGAGGGGGTTGGAGGAGATCGCATGGTGGAAAGAGGACCCCGTTCATTGAGCTCCAACGGTTGTGCACGAAGCGGTTGAACTCTGATAAGTCTGGCGCCTTTTACTTTCCCTTTTATATTGTATCTCTATTAATTACATAGTCCCAGTAAGATCTATAAAGTGTAATCTGTAAATCGTACATTGTATGCTGTCTGATATTTGATGTGTGAGTTTGTACCAGGGTGCATTACACAGTAACTACACAAACGTGAGACACGGTTTGGCAGGCGGGCGGAGTTTCCCCTAGATAAACACAAGCCGATAGCCCTGAGCCTTATACAACAAATCAGTCCATGGTCTCTCCTCTATTTTCATTCCAATCCCCATTCCCATTCCAACATCTCAATCCATGGTCTCTCCTCTATTTTCATTCCAATCCCTGTTCCTATTCCAACATCTCAGTCCATGGTCTCTTCTCTACTGCCAAGATGAGGCCACTCTCAGGATGGAGGAGCAACACCTCATATTCCGTCTGGGTACCTCCTAACCTGACGACATGAACATTGATTTCTCCAGCTTACAGTAATTTCTCCCCCTCTCTCTTCTTGGCTTTTTGATTCCCATTCTGGCTCCTTTCTTACCCTTTCTTTTCTCACCTGCCCATCACCTCCCTCTGGTGCCCCGCCTCCTTCCTTTTCTCCTATGGTCCACTCTCCTCTCCTATCAGATACATTCTTCTCCATCCATCACTTCCCAGCTTCTTCCTTCATTCGCCTCCCTCACCCACTTGGCTCCATCTATCACCTTCCAGCTTGTCCTCTTTTCCCCTCCTTCTACCCTCCCCCTGCATTCTTATTCTGGGTTCTTCCCCCTTCCTTTCCAGTCCTGAAGAAGAGTCTTGGCACGAAACACTGACTGTTCATTCATTTTCATAGATGCTGCTTGACCTGTCGAGTTCCTCCACTATTTTGTGTGTTTCTCTGGATATCCAGCATCTGCAGAATCTCTTGTGTTGATAATTTTTTTTACTTTGCTTTACCTGAACGCAGTGAGTAATGATCTGACCTGATCTGTATAAACAGAAAGCACGACTGTGTCGTGGAACACATCACAATAAAACAGACAAAACTGCTTACAAAACCCAACCATCCTGTGTCTGACACCATGAATTTGCTTCTATGTTGTTGAAAATGCAAGTTGTTGTTCTGGTGATGGGTTCACTCCAGTGCATTAATTGTGAGGGACTTCTAGAGCTTTGAAATCCAAGCGTGTGTTTTCAACATTATACCTGTTATCAGCTATTTTCCCAGGGTTGAGGAATCAAGGATTAGAGGACATTGGTTTAGGTAAGAGGGGAGAGATTTAATTGGAACCGGGGTGGGGGCATCTTTTTCAGCCAGAGGGTGGTCAGTATATGGGACAAGTTGCCAAGGGAAGTGGTTGAGGCAGGTATATTACCGACATTTAAAAGATATTTGGACAGGTACATTTGGCAGGAGAGGTTTAGATACGGTTGCCATGGATGAGTTGGGCCAAATAACCTGTTTCCTTGCTGTTTGACTCTGTGACTTGTGGCGAGATTTGAACTTGTATGCTAGGTGAATTTAGTCCACTATTTAGCTGTGCCCCTTGACGTCACCACCAGAATGGAAGGTGACTACAGGCCAAGTGTTTTTCGACACAGTTGGAAATGAACTGTGCCTGAAATGGTTTGACATGCAGTTAGTCTGCTAATGGTTCCCTCAGTGACATTTACTCATTATCGAGTTGAATTATTCAAATATTCATTAAACATTTCCTACAGCTTAACATTTCCCACTTCCCTGTTCTCATATTGACATTTCTCTATACAGCTCGTTGTTTAAAGGCAGGGGCTGATTAGAGAATCACTCTGCTTGGATTTTATCTGCTATGCAGTTCATTTGAGACAGTTTTAATTGAGGCTGGAGTGGAGTACAATAACTGTCTGCTTGTCTCTGTGACTTCCCACTGGACTGACCTTGGATCATTGCCTTCCTGACACTCAGTATCTTCAGCTGGTTGGGATTGACCAAGGCCAGTACCAACATGAGGACAGAGCAAAGTCCAAAGTATATTTATTATCAAAGGACTTATGTGAATCAGAATCAGTTTAATATCACTGGCATATGCCTTAAAAGTGTGTTGTCTTTGTAGCAGCAGTACAATGCAATAAGTAGCAACAGCATGAATTACAGTAAGTATACGTATTGTTGGCACGGGGCCAAGTGGTTAAGGCATTTGTCTAGTGACTTGAAGGTCGCTACTTCGAGCCCTGGCTGAGGCAGTGTGTGTGTCCTTGAGCAAGGCACTTAACCACACATTGACAATAGATAATAGACAATAGACAATAGGTGCAGGAGTAGGCCATTTGGCCCTTCGAGCCAGCACCGCCATTCACTGTGATCATGGCTGATCATCCACTATCAGTATCCAGTTCCTGCCTTATCCCCATAACCTTTGATTCCACTAACTTTAGAGCTCTATCCATCTCTTTTTTGAAAGTATCCAGAGACTTGGCCTCCACAGCCTTCTGGGGCAGAGCATTCCATATATCCACCACTCTCTGGGTGAAAAAGTTTTTCCTCAACTCTGTTCTAAATGGCCTTCCCCTAATTCTGAAACTGTGGCCTCTGGTCTGGACTCACCCATCAGCGGGAACATGCTTCCTGCCTGCAGCGCGTCCAATCCCTTAATAATCTTATATGTTTCAATAAGATCCCCTCTCAGCCTTCTAAATTCCAGTGTATATAAGCCCAGTCGCTCCAATCTTTCGACATATGACAGACCCGCCACCCCGGGAATTAACCTTGTGAACCTATGCTGCACTCCCTCAATAGCAAGAATGTCCTTCCTCAAATTTGGAGACCAAAACTGCACACAGTACTCCAGGTGTGGTCTCACCAGGGCCCTGTACAGCTGCAGAAGGACCTCTTTGCTCTTATACTCAATTCCCCTTGTTATGAAGGCCAGCATGCCATTAGCTTTCTTCACTGCCTGCTGTACTTGCATGCTTGCTTTCAGTGACTGATGTACAAGAACACCTAGATCTCATTGTGCTTCCCCTTTTCCTAACTTGACTCCATTTAGATAATAATCTGCCTTCCCGTTCTTACCACCAAAGTGGATAACCTCACACTTATCCACATTAAACTGCATCTGCCCACTCACCCAGCCTGTCCAAGTCACCCTGCATTCTCATAACATCCTCCTCACATTTTACACTGCCTCCCAGCTTTGTGTCATCAGCAAATTTGCTAATGTTACTTTCAATTCCCTCATCTAAATCATTAATATATATTGTAAACAGCTGCGGTCCCAGCACTGAACCCTGCGGTACCCCACTGGTCACTGCCTGCCATTCCGAAAGGGACCCGTTAGTCGCTACTCTTTGTTTTCTGTCAGCCAGCCAATTTTCAATCCATGTCAGTATTCTGCCCCCCAATACCATGTGCCCTAATTTTGCCCACTAATCTCCTATGTGGGACTTTATCAAAGGCTTTCTGAAAGTCCAGGTACACTACATCCACTGGCTCTCCCTTGTCCATTTTCATAGTTACATCCTCAAAAAATTCCAGAAGATTAGTCAAGCACGATTTCCCCTTCGTAAATCCATGCTGACTCGGACCAATCGTTACTGCTATCCAGATGTGTCGTAATTTCATCTTTTATAATTGACTCCAGCATCTTTCCCACCACCGACGTCAGGCTAACCGGTCTATAATTCCCTGTTTTCTCTCTTCCTCCCTTCTTGAAGAGAGGGACAACATTAGCCACCCTCCAATCCACAGGAACTGATCCTGAATCTATAGAACATTGGAAAATGATTACCAATGCGTCCACGATTTCTAAAGCCACCTCCTTAAGTACCCTGGGATGCAGACCATCAAGTCCCGGGGACTTATCAGCCTTCAGATCCAACAGCCTATCCAACACCATTTCCTGCCTAATATAAATTTTCTTCAATTCATCCATTACCCTAGGTCTTTTGGCCACTATTACATCTGGGAGATTGTTTGTGTCTTCCCTAGTGAAGACAGATCCAAAGAACCTGTTCAATTCATCTGCCATTTCCTTGTTCCCCATAATAAATTCATCCGCTTCTGTCTTCAAGGGCCCAATTTTGGTCTTAACTATTTTTTTCCTTTTCACATACCTAAAGAAGCTTTTACTATCCTCCTTTATATTCTTGGCTAGTTTACCTTTGTACCTCATTTTTTCTCCGTGTATTGCCCTTTTAGTTACCTTCTGTTGCTCTTTAAAAGTTTCCCAATCCTCCGGCTTCCCACTCGTCTTTGCTATGTTATACTTCTTCTCTTTTATTTTTATGCTGTCCATTACTTCCGTTGTCAGCCACGGCCTCCCCTTACTCCCCTTAAGATCTTACTTCCTCTTTGGAACGAACTGATCCTGCACCTTCCGCATTATTCCCAGGAACACTTGCCATTGCTGTTCCACTGTCATCCCTGCTAGGGTATTGTTCCATTGAACTTTGGCCAGCTCCTCCCTCATAGCACCATAGTTCCCTTTGTTCAACCGTAATACTGACACTTCCGAGTTTCCCTTCTCCCTCTCAAATTGTAGATTAAAACTTACCATATTATGGTCACTACCTCCTAATGGCTCCTTTACCTCGAGGTCCCTGATCAAATCCGGTTCATTGCACAACACTAAATCTAGAATTGTGTTCTCTCTGGTAGGCTCCAGTACAAGCTGTTCTAAGAATCCATCTCAGAGGGGCTCCACAAACTCCCTTTCTTGGGGTCCAGTACCAACCTGATTCCTCCAGTCTACCTGCATGTTGAAGTCCCCCATAACAACTGTAGCATTACCTTTGCGACATGCCAATTTTAACTCTTGATTCAACTTACACCCTACATCCAGACTACTGTTTGGGGCCTGTAGATAACTCCCATTAGGGTCTTTCTACCCTTAGAATTTCTCAGTTCTATCCATACTGACTCTACGTCTCCTGATTCTATGTCATCCCTCGCAAGGGACTGAATATCATTCCTCACCAACAGAGCCACCCCACCCCCTCTGCCCATCAGTCTGTCCTTTCGATAGGACATATATCCTTGATATTCATTTCCCAGTCCCTGTCCACTTGAAGCCATGTCTCTGTTATTCCCACAACATCAGACTTACCAATTTCCAACTGAGCCTCAAGCTCATCCACTTTATTTCTTATACTCCGTGCATCCATATACAATACTTTTAATTCATTACTTCCCTGACCTCCCATATCAATTTCTATTTCACTTGGCCATACTGTACGATCCCTTCTTGAGCTTTCTGCTCTGTTGATTCTGCTGTCATTCTTAACTTTTCTTATTCTCACTTTCCCTTTATCTCCATCCTTATATTTCCAGTTCGTCCCCTCCCCCCCGCCCCCCACTACTTAGTTTAAACACACCCGTGTTGCAGAGACAAACCTGCCTGCCAGAATGCCCGTGTCCTGCTTATTAAGGTGCAACCCATCCCTTTTGTACAATTCATCCTTACCCCGAAACATACCCCAGTGGTCCAAGAATGTAAATCCTTGCTTCCTGCACCAGTTCCTCAGCCACACATTCAGATCCATTATCTCCCTGTTCTTGCCCTCTCCAGCACAGGGAACTGGAAGCAAACCGGAGATAACCACCCTGGAAGTCCTGCTTTTCAGCCTTCTTCCGAGTTCTCTGAAGTCGCGCTGTAGAATGTCATTGCTCTGTGATGACACCGATGCCAAGCTGTATGGGCCCTAATGCCCTTCCCTTAGACAACATCAGTGGCATGGAGAGGGGAGACTTGCAGCATGGGCAACTGCTGGTCTTCCATA
The DNA here is from genome assembly GCF_963921235.1 of Mobula hypostoma. Classification (NCBI taxonomy): domain Eukaryota; kingdom Metazoa; phylum Chordata; class Chondrichthyes; order Myliobatiformes; family Myliobatidae; genus Mobula; species Mobula hypostoma. The sequence continues at coordinate 99,815,461 of NC_086104.1, forward strand.
CAACCCTGCCCAGGCCTGTGCCCCGGAAACCTTCCAAGACACAAATCCGTGGTCTCATGAGACTAACGGATGCCTATAAATAGTTAAATAAGTAGCATAAAAATTGAAATAAAAAAGTAGTGAGATATTGTTCATGCATTCAATGTCCATTCAGAAATCACATGGCAGAGGGGAAGAAGCTGTTCCTGAATCATTGAGTCTGTGCCTTCAGGCTCCTGTACCTCCTTCCTGATGGTAGCAAAGAGAACGAGGCATGCCCTGGGTGATGGAGGTCCTTAATGATGGATGCTGCCTTTCTGAGGCATTGCTCCTTGAAGATGTTCTGGATGCCACGGAGGCTCGTGCCCATGATGGGGCTGACTAAGTTTACAATTCTCTGCAGCTCACTGCGATCCTGTGCAACTAGCCCCCCCTCCCATACTAGACGGTGATGCAACCTTTTAGAGTGCTCTCCACAATATATGTCACCATACACTACCCTGAGATTCATTTTCTTTCTGGAATTTACAGTAGAACAAAGAAATACAATAGAATCAGTGAAAAGCTTCACACAAAGACTCTGAAAACAAAAAAAACGTAATAGTACTGTGAACATGAGTTGTGGAGTCCTTGAAAGTGAGTCCATAGGTTATGGAATCTGTTCAGTGTTGAGGTGAGTGACATTATCCCCACTGGTTCAAGAGGCTGATGGTTGAGGGGTAATAACTGTTCCTCAGCCTGGTGGTGCAGGTCCTGAGGTTCTTGTACCTCCTTCCCGGTGGCAGCAGAGAGAAGAGAACATGACCTGGATGGTGGGGGTCTCTGATGATGGATGCTGCTTTCCCGTGACAGCACAAAGATGTAAGAGAAGGAAGACACGACAAGTGCTCCAGATGTGAAGGGAAGACGGTACTTCACTGTCCAGCTGTGGAAGACCACCCCTTACTTAAGCAGTGGGAGGTTTGCTGGTGGTCTGTGACTCCGCCGCAAACAGATGTATTGCTGATTACAAAAACAGAGGGAATCTTACATTCTGTCCATCCCACTCCTCTCCTGAGTATCCTGGATCCTCTTCTGAAAGAAGCTAGTCATTGTTGAACACACACAGAATGCTGGAGGAATTCAGCAGGTCAGGAAGCTTCTGTGGACATAGGAGAAGAATGAGGCCTTTTGACCAGTTGAGTCGGCCCTGTGATGCTATTATAAGAATGACTTCATTTTCACCTTTGCATCCACGTACTCGTGCATTTGACAATAAACTTGACTTTGACTTCGGTGTACTAGACCATTCAGCCTATCTAGTCTGTACCTGTTTTCATAATACCATAAAACCTAGGAGCAGAATTTCAGCCCTTTGAGTCTGCACTGCCATTCGATCAACCATACCTGATTACTTTCAACCCTGTTCTCCCACCTACCCTCAATAACCCTTAACCTTCAATCAGGAACCTATCGTCTACCTTAAATACACTGACTGATGTGGCCTCCACAGCTGTCTGTGGCAGTGAATTCCACAGATTTACCCTCTGGCTAAAGAAATTCATCCTCATTTCTGTTCAAATGGATGTCTTTCTATTCTGAGGTTGTGCCTTCAGATTCTAGACGCTCCCACGATAGGAAACATCCTTTCTGTATCCGTTCATGTTGGCAAGACTGTGCCGGTGAAGCATGGCGATATGTGGTAGGCTGCTTACAAAACTTCCAAATATGCCTCCTCTGGATTACTCTCGCTGCAATCAGCAGCCTGTAATCTCCCTTTAAGCAATGCACGTTTGAACTGTCTAAACGAACTAGCAATTTCACGATTTCTGCAGGACTTGGACTCAACTTACAGCACCCTTAAGCAGATGAAAATACATCACCATGGCCGAAAGGAAGGGATACAGGGAGAAGGCAGGAGGTTGGGGCTGAGAGGGAAAATTTATCAGCCATGATGAAATGGTGGAGCAGACTCGATGGGCCAAATGGCCTAATTCTGTTCCTATATCTTGTGGTCTTGCACAGAATAATAATCCCTAGCATCAATGACATCTTCAAAAAGCAATGCCTCTAAAAGGTAGCATCCATCATTAATAATCCCCATCACCCAAGACGTGCCCTCTCCCCATTGCTTCTATCAAGGAGGAAGTACAGGAGCCTGAAGACCCATGCACAATGTTTCAGGAATAGCTTCTTCCCCTCCGCCATCAGATTTCCGAGTGGACATCGAACCCATGAATATCTTTGCTTTCTTTCTGTAATATTTAATATTTATAACAGTATATTTCTTATTGTAACATAGTATATTTTACATATTGCACTGTTTGGCTGCTGCAAAGCAACAAATTTCACAGCACTTTCAAATCTCTTACTATCTCTTCTTTAAGTTAGTCCTGACGAAAGGTCTCAGCCCGAAATGTCGACTGGACCACTTCCTATAGTTGCTGCCTGGCGCGCTGCGTTCACCAGCAACTTTTATGTGTGTTGTCAGTGATAATGACCGTAGTTCTGAGTGATTGATAGCAATTGTTCAGATGCAGAATGAGGGGGTGGATCTCAAACTGGAATCTGAATGTTAATTGCATCTGTGCTGGTCTTTGTCCGATAGTGATACATCAGTAACGTATACGATACGGCAATGAATATCCACGGGGCACAGCAAAGAAACCACCCATTCACACTCATCCAATATTTTCATTCTTCCCACATTCCCACCTCACGGATCCTGCCTGTCACCCACACACGCTCGGGGCAGTTTAGAGCAGCCAGTTAAAAACTTTGGGATGTGCGAGGAAACCAGAGCACGGAGGGGAGACCCACCTGGTTTCAGGGAGAAGGCGCAGACTCGGTACGGACAGTGCCGGGGTTTCCAGTTGAGCCCGGGTCGCGACTGCGCCAGTCAAAACGGTTGAGTTCAATGTTCAAAGTGCATCCAGTGTGTGCCACCGTACACTTAGCTGGGGATTAATTTTCTTGCAGGCATTCACAGTAAACACAAAGAAACACAATAGAATCAACGAAAAGCTGCACACAATCAAAGGTGGGCAGGCAACCCCAATGTGCAAAAGGTGGCAAACTGTGTAAATACAATAAATAAATAAATAATATGGCGAGAACAGGGGTTCTAGAGTCCTTGAAAGTGAGTCCTTGGATGTTGGAATCAGTACCGTGTTTTTTTTAACAAAACATACTTTATTCAAAAATAAAATTATGTACAATAAACCATTCAATGACTGTCAATCCTTTACAGATGGTTCCATTACGGTTTATACATTTCCACACTTCTAGCCACCCACGTGGCACTCTGTTGTTTCACCTTTCCACACCATTTTTGAGGGTCTACTCCCCACCACCCGACCCCTCTCACTCCCGCAGGAGAAGAACCCTAAACTGTGGTCCTTCCCCACCGGGCTCTTGCGGTGGCTGCACCGAGTTTCAGTGCGTCCCTCAGCACGTACTCCTGTAGCCGAGAATGTGCCGGTCGGCAGCATTCTCCCACGGACATCTCCATATTTTGGTAGATCATCAAGTTTCAGGCCGACCAAAGAGCGCCTTTCACCGAGTTGATGATCTGCCAGCAGCACCGGATGTTCGTCTCTGTGTGCGTCCCCGGGAACAGCCCGTAGATCAGAGAGTCATCTGTTACGCAGCTGCTGGGGATGAAACGTGACACTAGCCTGTCCATCCTCCTCCACACCCTCTTTGCGAACTGGGGTGTGCAAAGAGGTGGGTCACAGACTCCTCCTCACTGCAGTCCTCCCATGGGCAGTGGGGTGCGGAGACAACGTTCCGGGCGTACAGGAGGGCTCTGACTGGGAGGGCCCCTCTCACCGCCAGCCGGGCGAGGTCTTGGTGCCTGTTGGTGAGATCTGGCGATGAGGCAATTTGCCAGATGAACTGGACGGTCTGCTCAGGGAACCACCCCACTGTGTCCTCACGTCCTTCTCCTGCAGTGCCTGCAGGACATTACATGCCGACCACTGCCTGATGGCCCTGTGCTCAAAGACATTGACCTGGAAGAACTTGTCTACGAAGGACAGGTATGGCGGCAACGACCAGCTGACTGGGGCGTTGCGCGGGAGTGGGGCCAGACCTATCCTTCGTAGCCAGGGCGATAGGTAGAACCTGGGCACATAGTGGTACTTGGTGTCCACATATCTGGGTTCCACACACAACCTGATGCAGTCACACATGAAGCTGGCCATCAGGGTGAGGGCGACATTGGGGACGTTCTTGCCCCCATTGTCCAGGGACTTGTGCATGACAGCTCAGGTGATTTCCGAGCTGCAGGAGCAGGGGCGGGGAACAGGCCACACTCAGTTCCATGTTGAGGTGAGTAGAGTTATCCACGCTGGTTCAGGAGCCTGGTAATAACTGTTCCTGAAGCTGCCGGTGGGTTCTGAGGCTCCTGGACCTCCTCTTTGATAGCAGCAGTGAGAAGAGAGCGTGGCCTGGATGGTGGGGGTCCTTGATGATGAATGCTTGCCGTGCTCCTTGTAAATGTGCTCAATAGTTGAGAGGGCCAAGCATTGTGTCATGTGATACTTGACATTATAGATGCAGATTACTTATCATGTGACATCAAAGCACACCTTTCCTAAAATAGGTCATTTGTGTTCACGACCAACACAACCTAAGGGGGCAGTCTGCAAGAGTTGACATGCATTCCAGCACCAACACAGCATGTTCACAATAGTCAACAGAACAAGATAACAACAGCAAAGCAAGTCCCTTTCCCACTCACTAAAATCATAAATTGCCCCACGTAGGAGTGTGAATGCTTCCCTCCTGTAAATTAGTGTTGTATTTTTGGTTTCTTTCCCATTTCCCTTTTGCCTTTTCTTCCTCAGGAGCAGCTGAACTACCTTCTGGCTGCTTGGTTTACTTTCCTAATTTTTCTGCTCTCCTGCCCAAACCCAAGGCCCTTCTTTTCACTCCACAAAATTTGGTATGGTTCTCACTCTTCAGGGTTTAAAACCACCAGCATCCCACCATCTCCTTAAGCCATGTGTGTGCATCTATGTTTATGAAGCCATCCGCCACAAGCAGGACTTCCTGATGGCCAAACATTTCATTCCTGATTCCCATGTCAGTCCATGGCCTCCTCTTGCGCCAAGATGAGGTCACCCTCAAGCCACCTTTTATTCCGTCTAGGTAGCCTCTAACCTGATGGTATGAATCTCGATTTCCCCTTCTAGTAAACAACTTCCCCTCTCGAACTTTTATCTCTTCTCGTCTGCCTACCGTTGGGTCCCTTCTTTCTTCCCTTTCTCCTATGGTCTACTCTCCTCTGCCATCAAATTCCTTCTTCAACAGCCTTTTACTTTGCCCACCTTCCAGCCAGCCTCTTTCCTCTCCCCCTACCTTTTTATTCCGGCGGCTTCCCCCTTCCTTCTCGGTCTCAAAGAAGGGTCTCAGCCCGAAACGTCGACTGTTTATTCTTTTCCATAGATACTGCCTGACCTGCTGAGTTCCTCCAGTGTTTTGTGTGTGTTGCTTTGGATTGCCAGTATCTGCAGAATTTCTGGTGTCTATGAGTTGTATGTCCATTGTCTATGTGTTGTGTTTATGCAGTGTGTGTGGTATGTGTGTCGATGGTGTGTGGGTGTACATGAGAGAAACCCCGTGTGTGGGTATGGACGTGCCTGAGACTCTGTGCGTGTGTATGTGTGTGTGTGTGTGAGATAGAGAGAGAGAGAGAGAGAGAGCGAGAGAGAGGGAGAGATGGAAACTGAATGAGAGAGGCTGTGTGGGAGAGAAAGAGTGAGAATGAAACTGTGGGTGTTTGTGTGGAAGAGAGAGAAACTGGGTGTACACGTATCTGAGAAGATATGTGAGAGAGGCTGAATATGAGTGTGCAAGAGGGAAATTGTATGTGGCGGAGGCAGTGTGAATGTGGGTGTATGAGAGACTGCATGGTAGAGAGAGAAACTGACTGTGCATGCATGTGTGAGAGAGAGAGAGAAAGAAACTGAGTGTGAGGATGTGTGAGAGAGGCTGTGTGAAAGTGGGTGTGTGTATGCGCGTGAGATTGTGTGCGTGGAATGGGGGGAGATGTTGGGGTGGTTACTACACTGATCATTAGAGTTTACTGATTAGGAAAAGGAGACCATGAAACCTTTCATTTTAATTTAGCAGGAGGTGGTGGGGTGAAATGTTGGAAATTCACCGCCGATCCGATCAGTGTGAAGGACACTCCTGGAAATGATCGGGCCAGTTAACGTTTGTGTCTTTCCCTGGTCTCTGAATTTGAATCACTGTCCAGATCCACTCCCTCTTCACCTCTGGTGAATCCGTTGCCTAGTTCCATTCATTTTATTTCAGTTTTTCAGCCTTTCAAGTTTTCTTCTTTATTTGTACGTCCCTTATCCGGGAACTACTCTTTGGTAAAGTCCTGCCACTCACTGTCTGTAAGAGTTTGTACATTCTCTCCCGTGACTGCGTGGGTTTGCTCCGGACGCTCTGCTTTCCTCCCACATTCCAAACGCATACGGGTTACGGTTAGTGAGTTGTGGCCACACTTGTAAGACCCCTGCCAGCACACTCTCAGACGGTGGCGGTCGTTGACACAAATAATGCATTCAACTGTATGTTTCGATGTACATGTGACAAACAAAGCCAATCTTTATTTAAAAAAAGTCCTTATTTTTGTCCCTTTCAAGTTGACTGAGAAACGAGATGGTGATTTGTTAATCCGGGGAAAAGGATAAAGAATGTGTGTAAAGTTGTTTACAAAAGATGGCAGTGCACACACACATACACTTCAGGTCAAATGGACTTCAGCACGGTTTCTGGTTTCAACTACAGCCACTAATTGCAGTCGCTGCAAGAGGAACTTGAAGGAAATGGGAATTAATTGAGGAACACGAGGGAATTGGAGCTGATAATCCGTGGTGGAAAAAATATACAGACTGCATTAGCAATTCCACAGAGGTTCTATTGAAAAGATCCAACTATTGACTGTGGCGAGGGGTTGGGGGGGGAGAGGCCAGGCAGACAATGACCCCCCTCGCTGACAGGAATGAATCAGATTGTCTATCGCTTCACTTCACGTGGAGTAGAATGGAGTGGGGGGGTGTGGAATTACTTTGTGAGTCTATTGCTTAGCAACTCAGGCAGGACAGGAGAGGGGAGGAGTGTGAGTGGGTGGAAAGTCCTTTGCTGCCTTATTTCTTGACGCGTTCCCTCAGTCTTGAGAGGCACAGGTGGATTTTAAACCAGCCGCTCCTCGTTCCATATTGTCTGCCTCTTCCCGTCACAGACTGCAACCTGTGTCTGGACCTTCGAGGATAGCTCAGGGTGCTGTGACTTGTGGCGTATCGCTGAGCCAAGTGGAAAGGATAATATTCCTGCATTTTCAGCTCACCTCAACTAAGGGACTGAGAGAGAGAGAGAGAGGCTGCTTCTAAACTGAAACTTCCGGAATTTAAAGGCTTTCTTTTCGTATAAGGAGGGAAGGCTCCCAGAAAGAGAACCAAACGTATCAAGTTAATGAGTTCAAACAACTGTTCGCCATAAAAATAGAGCCGCCTTCTCCCCCTCCCCGCCACCCCACCCCAAGTCTGTGGAGAGCTTTGCAAAGTGGCAGTACGGTCTTGGTGGGGTTGGGCGGGCGGCGAGGTTGGTATGGTGTCCAGGAGGACGGAGTAACCGTGGAAAGGAAATGGTGGTGTTCATAAACAGAAAGTTAGAATCCTTCATCAAGCTCTTCAAGAGAAGGGGTGAGTGCAGTGGGGTCTTTCTCACCAACGTTTGCTGGTTGGTGTAGGGTGTAAAAGGGGGGCGGGGGCTGCTTCTGGTCGGTGAAGGAATTTCTCTTGTTACTTGTGGCCGCGGTGGACAATATCCTTCATTAGTACAGGGCTCGGTGGGGAGAGAAGGTTTCAGAGTCAGGACAGGGTGAGACACTGTTGATCTGCAGCTCTGGAGGGTCCGAGGAGACAGGCAGAGGGTGGTGGGGGGGGCGAGTTCGGAGTGAAGGGTGAAGGGATGGGGATTACGAGTGAGAGGGGAGTTAAGAGTGGGACGTCTACCGGTCTGAGGTGAAGGACGCTGGAAGCTGGAAGGGTGGCGGGTGAGGTTTAGGAGTAAAGGTGGGGGGGGGGCGAGTGAGACATCCAGAGAAGTGAAGTGGAGGAGGATGGCGGGGGGAGTGGGAGAGGCAGGGAAGTTATGAGTGAGGGGCATGTACAGTGAATGGGATGGGAAGGGATGGGGGGTTTAAGAGAAATGAAGGAGTAAAGAGTAAGAGGTGTACAAGAGGGCAGTGAAAGGGACTGGAAGGGATAGTGGGGGATTTAAGAGAAAGGTAGGGAGAGTGGAGTGAAGGAGGCTGGGAGGATGGGAGGGGTTCACTCTTCACTTGTCATGTGCACTAGAAAGTGGAACTGGATGGTTGTTTGGGTACAGCTGTTCCTGAACCTGGGGCTGTGCAACTTGGTAAGGAGTTAAGTGATCATAAGACAGGAACAGAATTAGGCCATTCAACCCATCAAGTCTGCTCGGCCATTTGATCATGGCTGATTTACTATCCCTCTCAACCTCATTCTCCTTCCTTCTCCCTATAAACTTTGACACTCTGACTAATCAAGAACCTATCAACCTCAATTTTAAATATACTCAGTGACTTGGCCTCACACAGACATCTGTAGCAATGAATTTTCCAAATTTAACATCATCTGGCTGAAGAAATTCCTCCTCATCTCTGTTTTAAAGGGATGTCCCTCTATTCTGAGGCTGTGCCCTCTGGTCCTGGGGTCCCTGACTGTGCAGAATTAAAAGTGGAGTGCAGGAGGGGAAGGAGTTCAAGCTGGCAGATGATAGGTGAGACCAGGTGAAGAGGAAGCTGGGCAGGTGAGGAGGGGGATGAAGTAAGAAGCTGGGAGGTGATAGGTGGAAGAGCTAAAGAGCTGAACAAGAAGAAATCTAATAGGAGAGGAGAGCGGACCATGGGAGAAAGGGGAAGAGGAGGAGACCTTTCTTTCCAGTCCTGATGAAGGGTCATAACCCGAAATGTCGACTGTTTAATCATTTCCATAGATGCTGCCTGACCTGCAGAGTTCCTCCAGCATTTCGTGGGTGTTGTAATGAGTGAAAGCACTAAAAAGGTGAGGTCTAAAGGAGTGACTGAGATGACGGAACGCCTAAGGATTGCAGTGTGTGTCATGGGTTCAAGGTCCTCATCTGTTTACTCATTGTTGGCTAAATCAGGATGTAAGCTCTCTTGGCCAATAAGATGCTGGTGGTAAATGCAGGCTTGGCCCATCTAGACTGTGCCAAACTGTTATTCTGACTAGTCCCATCAACCCACACCCAGACCATAGCCTTCCATCCCCTCCCATCCAATTGAACCTACATCCACAACTTCCCTGGAACTCGTTCCACACTCAACACCACCCTCTGAGTGAAGAAGTTCTTCTTCAGGTTCCCCTTAAATGCCTCACCTTTCACCTTTGACCCACGATCTCTAATTCTACTCTGTACATTCTCCCCATGACAGCGTGGGTTTCCTACGGGTGCTCCGTTCTCCTCCTGCTTTTTAAATGACACCCAGGTTAGGGTTAGAGAGCTATGGGCATGCTGTGTTCGTGCTGGAAGCATGGTGGCACTTGTGGGTTGCCCCAAGCATATGCCCAGGCTGCACTGGTCGTTGACGTAAAGGATGGACAAATAAGACTAATCTTTTCTCTCTCTTCAGTGTTTAAGAGACACCTGGACAGGTGCAAGGATAGGAAAGGTTTATAGGGATGTGGTCCAAATGTAAGCCGATGGGATTGGGGTAGACAGGCCAACTCTATTTTCTAGCATTTGACAAACATCACTTTAACCACGGTTAGTGCAACACTATTACGGCTCAGGGCGTTGGGGTTAAGAGTTCAGTTTTGGCGTTGAAGCTTGTTCGTCCTTCCCATGACCCCGAGGGTTTTCTCCGGGAGCTCCAATTTCCTCCCACAGTTCAAAGTCATAGCAGATAGTAGATGAATTGGGCATTGTATTTTTCCTCTAATTAGACTAGGGTTAACTATGTGGCTGGGCGGTGCATCTCGCTGGGGTTGCACAGTGTCTCTAAATAAATAAATTTGTTGATCTACGCCCTACTGATTCAAGTACCTGTCCATATACCTGTTAAGTGTTGTTTTGTTCCTGCCTCCATCTTCTCCTTTGGCAGCTCATTCCAAGCACCAACCCAGAATGATTATCCCCCATTCAGAAACAGCTTCATCCCCTCCTTCATCACATTTTTGGATTGTGACATCCCTTTAGAACAGAGATGAGGAGGAATTTCTTTATGCGGAGAGCAATGGATCTGTGGAATTCATTGTCACAGACGACTGTGGAGGCCAAGTCATTGGGTATATTTAAAGAGGAGCTCTTGGCTCTATCCCTCCCCCTCCTGTCTTCTCCTATCATTTTGGATCTCCCCCTCCCCCTCCCACTTTCAAATCTCTTACTAACTCTTCCTTCAGTTAGTCCTGACGAAGGGTCTCGGCCCGAAACGTCGACTGTACCTCTTCCTAGAGATGCTGCCTGGCCTGCTGCGTTCACCAGCAACTTTGATGTGTGTTGGTTGACAGGGTTCTTGTTCAGTCCGGGTATTATAGGTGATGGGGAGAAGGCCAGAGAATGGGGTGAGAGGGATAATAAATCAGCTGTGGTGGAATGGTGGAGCAGGGTGGATGGGCTAATTCAACTCCTGTGTCACATGGCTTTTATGGATTCTGTTCTGCGCTCTTCATCTATTTTGTAATTTTTTAGTGATTTTATGTCCTCCAGCTGTGTACGGGTTAGTAGGTTGATTGGCCACGTGGGTGTGATTCTCATTGGGCCAGAAAGCCTGCTCCAGTGCTGTATCTCTGAAACTATATATAACTGGAGCCGTTCATTTGCCTGTTTTTTGCAGTGTCTTTAGTTTTGGCATTGAGTGACAGGATCCTATGTAATAAACCCTAAAGGAGGGTTAAAGAATGTTAGTCATGTTGCCTCATTGTAAAGGAGGGTATTGGCATTGCAGGCACAGTGGATGTAGATAATGTCATGTTCCAGCTTACAGCAGGGCTCTGTCCCTAAGAAATGATTTTATTTCTCTGTTCCTGTGAATGCCTGCAAGAAAAAGAATCTCAGAGTAGTATGCGGAGTCAAGTGTGTACTTGGATAATAAATTTACTGTGAACTTTGAACTTTGCTCGCCAGTTGGAAATGCGGCTGTGAATGGAATTCCATCTGGCAGCCAGGAAACCCGTCCCGCCTGTTTCCCAAGCACTCATTCGTATCTCCAGGCTGTGCCTAAGTTGTGTGGTCTAAGCTGGGGAGGACCTGTGCATTATGAATGAAGCATTTTCTGGGGAGTGGGTAAGAAAGTTAGTGTTGTAGTACATTGCATCATGCCAGAAGTCAGTGCATTAAGTGCAGCACAAATTGCATCTCTGTATAGCAGTGTGCATATATTGGCCCTCCTGGATTCGTATTGATACTGGAATTGGTTTATAATTGTCACATGTACCGAGATGCTGTTCATACTGATCGGATCATTACTCAGTGCATTGAGTTAGAGCAAGGGAAATCAGTGACAGAATGCAGAATGAAGTGTAAAAGCTACCGAAAGAGTGCAGCACAGGGAAATGATCGAGTGCAAGGTAGATTGTGAGACGAAGAATCCATCTTGCCATACAAGAAGTCCATTCAAGAGTCTGATAAGAGCAGGTAGAAGCTGACCAGGAGCCTGGTGGTATGTGGTTTCAGGCTTTTGTATCTTCTGCCTGATGGGAGAGGGATGGGGAGAGAGTGCCCGAGACAGAGAGATTGACAGACAGACAGAGAGCGAGGAAGAGAGGGAGGAAGACAATGAGAGAGGGAGAGAGACAGAGAGAGCAAGTGACAGAGAAGGAAAGAATAAAGAGAGAGAGAGAGAGAGATTATGAACACTTGCAGGGTTGGAGGCGTCTTCCGCTTTATTTTTGACGTGGCAGACTCTTCGGGTTAGAAACAGTTCACAGGGTCGGAGCCCTGTCATAACTCAGGAGTGACCTGTACATAGTTTCTGCAGTATAGTTTATACAGGGCGGTTTGCTCTGTGGGGGCTGCATCTCACCCCCAGGTTGACACAGGGCCGTGCATACTGCAAGGAATGCATCTCAAACACAAACATATGCTGGATGGATTGATGTGGCTTTCTGGAATGGACTGATTGGCGGTGTAAATCAGATGCAATTGACTCTTCACCGCAGGAATTATTTTCCTGCATTCCCAAAAATGTTTCCACTCTCAAATGTTTAGCAAGCCCAGCTGTTGTAATACATTCTGGGGGAGCTCTGAATTGGAGTCTCCTGTAACTAAGGGTCAAGAAGGCCCTGAAGGGTATTGTAGCTATGCGAGTCATCCCACTCATTTGATCTGCTGGTTTTTTTATCTTTTCACAACACATTCTCCTACTCCTCAAATTCAAATGCACTGACACCTTGCTCTGTTAAAAGTCTTAATCACAATCTACTGAACACCCATGCCTGCTGTGCTTTTAGAGTAAAACAGGGCCTTAAGCCCATCTGGACCACGCTGACTAAGATCTCCAAATAAGGTAGTTTCATTTGTCCATGTTTGGCCCATATCCCTGTCTAGACCAATTGAAAAGCCTAGATTGAGTGGATGTGGAGAGGTTAATTCCTATAGTGGGTGAGTGTAGGACCAGGGGGCACAGTCTCATAATAGAGGGGCGTCCATAGAATCAGAGCCATGTTTAATATCACCGGCATATGGCGTGAAATTTGCTGTCTTTGCAGCAGCAGTACAATGCAGTATGTAATAATAGAAAACAACATGGATTACAGTGGATAGATATAGATTAAATATATTATATGATATATATTAAATATATGTTATTTATATAATAGTCAAATAAATAAATAAATAAATAAATAAATAGTGCAAAAATAGAAATAAAAAAAGTAGGTAGTGTTCATGGGTTCAATGTCCATTTAAGAAATGGATAGCAGAGGAGAAGAAGCTATTTCTGAATTACTGAGTGTGTGCCTTCAGGCCTCTGTACCTCCTCCTTGGTGGCAGCAGTGAGATCAAGGCATGACCTGGGTGATGGGTGTCTTTATTGATGGATGGCAACTTTTTGAGGCATTGCTCCTTGAAAATGTTCTGGATACTTCATCACGATTTAGAACAGAAATGAGGAGGAATTTCTTTAGCCATTCTTCCAAGATTTTCCGAATTCCTGGCCCTTTACTTCTTGCCCGGTCAAAACACAAAAGCAGACAGACTCAATGTGATGAAACACTGTGGGGTGTTGCTGCCCGCAAATGAGAAACTGCATTACAGCGGTAACAATGTGTTGTCTGTAAACTGGGCGTTCTGAAAGAGCTCTAAAGAAACAGAGGTCTTTGTGAACGTAAGTTGCTCCTGCAAACTGCTCCAAAGCACTTCTGGGGAAGTGTTGTTGTTGGCTAAAGCCAGTGTGATATGTACCAGGCAGAAAGCTGAACCTTTACTAAAATAGTTAAAGCAGCAAGGACGGTTACTGAAATGGTCAGTAACCTGACAAGAGAAATAATATGATTATAGAGTCACACAGTTTCGAAACAGACTTTTTGGCGCACTTGGGGAGGCACGGCAGTGTAGTGGTTAGCGCAACGCTTTGCAACCCGGGTTCAATTCTGCCTGTAGGGAGTTTGTACGTTCTCCCTGTGACCGTGTGGGTTTCCTCTGGGTTCTCCGGTGTCGTTCCACAGTCCAAAGATGTACTGGTTGGTAGGTAAGTTGGTCATTGTAAACTGTCCCAGGATTAGGCTAGGGTTAAATCAGACGGTTGCTGGGTGACGTGGTTCAAAGGGCACCTGAGTCAGTCCCCTTTGCCTGTGTGTGGACCATAACTCCTTAAACTTTTCCTGTCCAGTAGCCTGACCAAACAAATGTCTTGCCAACATCAAATGGCATACAACTCACCTTTTCTGTATTACATCTCATGTTCTCAGTCTCATTGATTGTCAGTCTTTGTGAGTAGTTTTTCATTGATTCTGATGTTATTTCTCTGCTCTACCTTGAATACATCAAGTAAATCAGTCACAAGGTGGTATACGGTGACATATACGTACTTTGTTAATAAATGTATTTTGAACCTTGTAATGGTACCCACCTCACCCACCTCTCCTGTACTGACCTTTGATGGAGATTCACATCAGGTGAACCCATGGCAGATGGTTTAGGAGTACTTTCACTTGTATTGCACACTCTGGCCTTGGATAGCTCCGTCCAGTCATGGCGTCATGCAGCACTACAACACAGAAACGGGGCCTTCAGCCCATCTAGACTGTGCCGTACTGTTATTCTGCTTAGTCCCATTGACCTGTACTTGGACCATAGTCCTCCGTCCCCTTGCCATCCAAACGTCTCTTAAACGTTGAATTCAAACCCACATCCACCACTTGTGCAGGCAGCTCATTCCACACACTCACCACCCTCTGAGTGAAGAGGATCTTCCTCATGTTCCCTTTTAACATTCAACTTTCACCCTTAACCCTCGACTTCTTGTTCTAGTCTCACCCAACCTCATTGGAAAAAGCCTGTTTGCATTTATCCTATCTATACTACCCCCCTCCCCAATAATTTTGTATACCTCTATCATATCTCCCCTTATTCTCCTACACCCCAGGAATAAAATCCTACCCTATTCAACCATTCCCAATACCTCAAGTCCTAGCAATATCCTTGTAAATGTTCTCAGTAGTCTTTAAGTATTATTGGAGTACTGTCAGTGGAGGGTATTCACTGCAGTAGTGTGGAGAACTCAGCGGCCGTTTTCAGAATACAGGCCTCTGCAGAAGGCAGTGTGACAGCAGTCAGAGACTCTGAGGGATAAGGAAGTAATCGTGTTCGAGACACTGCTGGGAATTCCCTTATTCTTCAGAGTGGTGCTTTGGGTTCTTCTCTGTCTGCCTGAGGGGAGAGACAGAGTCATTGACACACCATATGCCTTCATATAATACTGGTCCATGCCAGACTCCCACAGTCCAGGCCATGCTCCCTTCTCTCGCTGCCATCAGGAAGCAGGTACAGGAACCTCAGGACCCGCACCACCATGTTCAGGAACAGTTATTACCCCTCAACCGTCAGGCTCCTGAATCAGCATGGATAACGTCAATCGCATCAACTGATTCCACAACCTATGGACCCGCTTTACGACTCATGTTCTTGGCACTATTTATTTACTGGGGCACCAACAGTAGCGTGGCAGTTAGTGTGATGCTACTACAGCTGGGTGTCAGAGTTCAGAGTTTAACTCTGGTCCCATCTGTAGGAGTTTGTACGATTTCTCAGTGACTGAGTGAATTTCTTCCAGGTGCTCTGGTTTCCTCCCAGATTCTAAAGATGTATGGGTGAGTAGGTTAATTGGTCATTGTAAACTGTCCTGCAGTTAGGATAGAGTTAAATACGGTTGCTGGGCAGCTTGGGCTGGTGGGCCTATGCCACGCTGTACCTATAAATAAATAAAATAAATTATTTTTTAAAAGTTTTTTTTGTATTTGCACATTTTGTCTTCTTTCGCAACTTGCTTATTTGCTTGTAGTTTTTCACCGATTCTATTGTGTTTCTTTGTCCTTCTGTGAATGCCCAGAAGAAAATGAATCTCAGGGTTGTATTTGGTGACGCAACAAAGTTCAAAGTAAAATTTATATCAGAGTACACAATACAACCCTGAGATCCCATTTCTGTGGGCAAACTTGGCAAACCTATAGAACAGTAACCATAAACAGGATCAGTGGACAACAGACTGTGCTGTGTATGTACTTTGTAAGTGAATTCACTCTGAAATTTGAGGTTTGGGGGATCTGCTGAGTAAACACTCAGTTGGTGTTTTTCATGGAGGCACATCCGGGAGTGTTATAAACCTCCCGTGGGAGGAAAATGGTTATTATTAATTTATTGCTTTATTTTTGTCATGTGACCCCCAACGCAGTGAGGCAAGCTTTTGTTCTGCCTGCCATCCACACTGATCATTGCCAGACAAAAGTTTACTGAGGTAGTGAAAAGGGACACGGATTGCAAAATACACAGCCAGTGGCCAGCCAGATTAGTAGGTACACTTGTATACCTGCTCATTAATGTAAATAACTCATTAGCCAATCGTGCAGCAGCAACCCAATGCATAACAGCATGCAGACATGGTCAAGAAGTTCAGTTGTTGTTCAGACCAAACATCAGAAAGGGGAACGAAAGTGATCTGAGTGACTTTGACCGTGGAATGATTGTTGGTGCCAGACATTATAGTTTGAGTATCTCAGGAACTGTGGATCTCCTGGGATTTTCATGCATAATAGTCTCTAGAGTTTACAGAGAATGGTGAGAAAAGCAAAGAAACATCCAATGAACAGTGGTTCTATGGGTGAAATGCCTTGTTAATGAGCAGGATCGGAGGAGAATGGCCAGACTGGTTCAAGCTGACAGGAAGGTGACAGTAACTCAAATAACTTACTAACCCATACGTCTTTGCAATGTGGGAGGAAACCAGAGCATCTGGAGGAAACCCACACAGTCACAGGGAGAACATATAAACTACTTACAGGCAGAGGCAGGAATTGAACCGGTAGTTCTTGACGTACATATGTATAGAATGATTTGTCCGGATTTCACACAAACAGAAGCTTCTCCCGGTATCCTGGTACATGTGACCTGTGACCACAGAGTTTGGCAGGGCGATGGTCGTGATCAGGGCAGTGGGCTGGTAACCCGTTACTGGGGACCACGGAGGGGAAATGGTGGGTCAGAGCTGAGTGGGACCGATTGGAAAGTTAATACGTGTCAGAGAGTCAGATGAGGTGACCATCTCCTTCTTGATTGCAGCTGTCTCGAACCTGGATGAAGAGAGTCGCTGGACAGTCCACTACAAGGTGTCACTTCACCAGCAGGAGAATGTGTTCCTACCGTCGACCCGATCGTCCTGCGTGGAAGACCTGCATCGGCAAGCCAAGGTTAACCTGAAAACACTGCTGCGAGGTGAGCTGATGTACCCCCTTCCTCTCTTACCCCTCCCATTTGTTCCAGAAAAACATCGGGCAGAAGGTACAGGAGTCCCAGGTACCGCAGCACCTGATTCAGGGACAGCAGGCTCCAAACCAGTGTGGATAACTTCACTCCCCTCAACTCTGAACTGATTCTGCAACCTACAGACTCACTTTCAAGGACTCTACAATTCATGTTCTCAGTATTTTTATTTATACACTTAGTCTGTCTATGTATAGTTTGTCATAGATTCCATAAGACCATAAGATATAGGAGCAGAATTAGGCCATTTGGCCTATCGAGTCTACTCCATCATTTCATTATAGCTGATCCAATTTTTCTCTCAGCCCCAGTCTCCTGCCTTCTCCCTGTATCCCTTCATACCCTGACTAATCCAGAATCCGTCAACCTCTGTCTTAAAAATACATGAAGACTTGGCCTCCACAGCTGTCTGTGGCAAAGAATTGCACAGATTCACCACTCCCTGGCTGAAGAAATTCTTCTTCATCTCATTTTTAAATTTTTTTCTATAAATACCTGCAGGAAAATGAATTTCAAGGTAAAATATGGTAATATGAACTTTGACCTTGAACTAGCGGGAAATGGCACCAACCTGTGCAGAGTGTGATCCCACAAGGAAGCCCTTGGAGTTCCTGCTTATCTCCCTCCAACCTTCACTTAACTCCTCCCTCTGACCTCACTCTAACATCCTCACTCATTTTTCCTCTTTATCCTGGGACCTGCCACTGTCTCCCAGCTCCTCTCCCCTCCCTTGAACCACCTGCCCATCGCCTTTCATCTCTCTTCAGTCCACCAATCACTTCATTCCCCTGTCCTACCCCTCCCACTCTCCCCTCTTTACCTCTTCCACCAATCACCTCCCAGCTTCTTATTTCATACACACTTACACTCACTCACACACTCACGCTCACCTCTCACCTATCACCTGCCACCTTGACTCCATCCCCCACTCCCCACCTTCTTATTCTGGCTTCTGCCCCATTCCTTTCTAGTCCTGATGAAGTCCTGCAACATGGACCATTTAGTCTTCTCCATTGACGCTGCCTGACCTGCTAAGCAGCCAACGTAATCAAAGAGCCTTAGTCATTCTCTTCCCATTGGGCAGAAAGTACCAAAGGCCAGGAGGTAAAATCACAAGACTCAATGCCACTGTTATCAGGCTCTGGAATGGGCCTCTGCTATGCTAAACAAAGAACACCTAATCTGTCAGCCTACCTCACCATGGCACCTGCATTTTATTTGCTGACCTGCATCACCCACTTGTTGTAACTGGAACACTTTATTCTGTCCTTTTTTTCACTATCTCAATGTACAGCACTGTGCAAAAGTCTTAGACACACACACACACACACACACACACACACACACACACACACACATATATATATAGAGCTAGGGTGCCTAAGACTTTTGCACACTCCTGTATTTGTCAGCCTGCGTGAAAAGGAGAGCAAGTTTGTAAATCTGGCGGGAGTAAAGGATGTTGGGAATGGTGAGGGTGGAGTGTTGCTGGGGAGTGTGGGACAGGTGGCAGGGAAGGAATGCTGGGGCGGGTGCCCTGAGACACCAGGTAAGGTGACTTGATTCCAAACAGTTGGTTTATTGCTCAGTACGAAATGTCTCTCTGGTGTTTCCTGGATAGAGACCCATTTCAGGATCAGCTTTATCATCACTGACATGTTGCGCAACAGTACGGTGCAATACATAATATTATTGCGTTACTGTGCAAAAGTCGTAGGCCCCCTTGCTATATTATATGTGCCTGAGACTTTTGTACAGTGCTGTGTCTATATGTGGGTCGATCTGTCTGGATGGATGCCAAGCCAGAGATTTTACTGTACCTTAGTACAAGTGACAATAATAAACCAATTCCAATTCCAAAGTTAGACGTGGAAAAGGAATTTCTATGTGTAGGAAATCCAGAATGAAGGAAAATAAATTTAAGATACCCAATATCTAGGAATTACTTTGTTTCTCAGAGGGACGCATTGAGTTACAGGAAGTTGGTCAGATTAGTGACAGAGATTCCTCTGTGCATGAGATGGTTAGGTACATCAGGGAGAGGGTGCTCTGGCAAATTCCTATAGCTGTACGGTGGGGAGCTTTCGAACTGGTTGCTTCACCATTTGGTGTGAAGGTTCCAGCGCAGAGGATCGGTAAAAGCTGCAGAGGGTTGTAAAACCAGTTGTCATGGGCAGTCGCCTCCCCACCATCGAGGACATCTTCAAAAGGCGGTGCCTCAGAAAGGCAGCAGCCATCATTAACATGACCTCCTCTCATTGCTACCATCAAGGAGGAGATTTAGGAGCCTGAAGACACACACTCAACATTTTTAGCCACAGCTTCTTTCCCTTCGCCATCAGATTCCTGAATGGTCCATGAACATCACCTCATTATTTTGCTCTGCTGTTTTCAGAACCAGCTTTATTATCACTGACATATGTCATGAAATTTTATATTTAATATTGTAACTTAGAAGAACGTTTATGTCTTGCAGTGTACTACTGCCACAAAACAACACATTACACAGCAAACGTCGGTGATAATAAACCGGATTTTGGTTCTGCAGGGGTTTGGCAGTGTAGTAGGTTTTAGGCTTGTGTGAAATATGAACACTATCACAGATAAGTTGATCTGAATGGCTTGTCCCTGCACGGAGAACATACTGTAATGTGATCACCTCATTGGTGAATCCTACAACCGGACTGTTGCCCAGTGAAGCTATAAAGAGCACAATGTGACTGCGTGTGTCTGTCAAACAGTCGATTCCCTATGGAGCTCAGACCTTCAGCTGGGAGAGTTCAGAGTGGAAATGGGTTTGGAAATGACAATTGCCTGGAGGCTGATGTTACTGAAGCTAAAATGGTGCGTGTAACTCTACCCCGGAACAGTTGGAGAGCGAGTTATATCAGCCCCTTCGATGAACACTGAGGGAACTGTTACAACCATCGGGCTCCTGAACCAGTGTGGATAACCACTCACCCCAACACTGAACTGATTCCACAACCTATAGACTCACTTTCAATAACTCTATAACTCATGTTCTCTGTATAATTTATTTCCTTTTTAAAGTGATTGCTTGCATGATTTGTCCTCTTTTGCACATTACTTGTCTGTCAGTCTTTGTTTGGAGTTATAGAGTACAGCACAGGAGCCGGCTCTTTGGCCCATCTAATCTGTGCCGAATCATTTCAACTGCCCACTCCCATCGACCTGCACCGAGACCAGAGCCCTCCATAGCCCTGCCATCCGTGTACCTATCCAAACTTCTCTTCAACATTGAAATCAAGCATGTATGCACCTCTTGTGCTGGCAGCTCATTCCACACTCTCACAACCCTATGAGTGAAGAAGTTTCCCCTAACATTTGCCTTAAACTTTTCACCTTTCATCCTTAACCCATGACCTGTGGTTGTGGTCCCACCCAGCCTCAGTGGGAAACTGTGCATAGTTGTTCATTAATTCTATTGTACCTCTTTATTTTCCATTAAATACCCACACGAAAATGAATCTCAGGGTAGTGTATGGTGACATATATGTACTTTGCTAATAAATTTTCTTTGAACTTTGACTGTGACACTTCCGCTGTTAGTATGGCAGTACTGTTACCAGGGTGGCAGAGAGGGTTTCCAGGGGGCTTAGGAACAATCAACCAGGCTGAGCAGTTTGGTATTGATGTTGCTTTTACTGGGAATGGGTTTATTGTTATTATAAAGATATCATTGAGATTGAAAGAGTACAGAGAAAATTTTCAAGGATGTTGCCAAGACTTCAGGACCTGGGTTATAGAGAAAGGTTGAATAGCTTCAGACTTTATTCTCGAGACTGCAGGAGAATGAGGGGAGATTTGATAGAGTATACAAAATTATTGGGGTGGGGGTATAGACAGGGTAAATGCCAGCAGGCTTTTTCCACTGAGGTTGGGTGAGACTATAACTAGAGGTTATAGGTTTAGGGTGAAAGGGGAAATACTTAGGGGGAACCTGAGAGGGAATTTCTTCACTCAGAGGATGGCAAGAATGTGGAATGAGTTGCCTTCATCAAGGCTCGCAGCTGGAAATGGTGACTGTTCACTCCTTTCCGTAGATGCTGCCTGGCCTGCCGAGTTCCTCCAGCGTTTTGTGTGTGTTGCTCGGATTTCCAGCATCTGCAGATTTTCTCTTGTCTGTGATTGGACAACTTTTCTTTGATAAGGGGTCTAAAACTGCTCACAATACTCCAAGTGCTGTCTGACAATGCCTTGTATAGCCTCAGCATTACGTCCTTGCTTTCGTAGTCTAGTCTTTTTGAAATGAGTGCCTTCCTTACCATCGATTCAACCTGCATGTTAACCTTTAGGATTTCCTGCACAAAGACTCTCATGTCCCTTTGCACCTCTGATTTTTGAATTTTCTTCCAGTTTAGAAAATAGTCTACGCCTTTATTCCTGCTACCAAAGTGCATGACCATACGCTTCCTGATACTATATTCCATCTTCCACTTCTTTTCCTATTCCCCTTCTGCAGACATCTTGCTTCTTCCACAATACCTAACCCTCCACCTATCTTCAGCAAACTTGGCCACAAAGCCATCAATTCCTTTATCCAAATTATTGACATATAATGTGAAAAGAATCGGTCCCAATACCAACCCCAGTGGCACACCACTAATCACCGGCAGCCAACCAGAAAAGGTCCCCTTTATCTGATTCTTTGCCTCTTACCAGTCAGCTAATCCTTTGTCCATGCCAGTACCTTTCCTGTAATACCATGGGTTTTTATCTTGTTAAGCAGCCTCATGTGCAGCACCTTGTCAAAGACCTTCTGAAAATCCGAATGAACAACATCCACTGACTCTCTTTTCATCCTTAATAAATCCAACAGATACTTCAAGCAAGATTTCCCCTTTAGAAAACCATGCTGACTTTGGCCTATTTCATCATATGCCTCCCAAGTATTCTAAATCCTCATCCTTAATAATAGACTCCGACATCTTCCCAACCACTGAGGTCAGACCAACTGGCTTATAAGTGCCTTTCTTCTGCCTTCCTCCATTCTTAAAGAGTGAAGTGACATTTGCAATTTTCCAGGCCTCCGGAACAATCCAGAACCTATTGATTCTTGAAAAATCATTACTAATGCCTCCACAATCTCTTCAGCTATCTCCTTCTAAATCCTGGGTGCAGTCCATCTGGTCCAGGTGACTTATCTACCTTCAGACTTTTCATCTACCCAAGCACCTTCTCCTTGGTAACAGCAATGACACTCACTTAGACTATATAGTCAGTGGCCACTTTATTTAAAGTACAACTGTACACCTGCTCATTAATGCAAATATCTGATCAGCCAATCACGAGGTAGCAACTCAATGCATAAAAGCATGCAGACATGGTCAAGAGGTTCAATTGTTGTTCAGCCCAAACTTCAGAACGAGGAAGAATTGTGATCTAAGTGACTTTGACCTTGGAATGATCGCTGGTGCCAGATGGGGTGGTTTGAGTATCTCAGAAACTGCTGATCTCCTGGGATTTTCACACACAATAGTCTCTAGAGTTTACAGAGAACGGTGTGAAAAACAAAAACACATACGGTGACTGGCAGTTCTGTGGGTGGAAACGCCTTGTTCAAAGTTCAAAGTACATTTATTTTCAAAGTATGTACACTTTATACACCCTTGAGATTCATCTTCTTACAGGCAACTACAAAACAAAGAAACCCAATAGAACCCAAATAAAACAAAAGAAGATGTAAACTTTATAGAGAAAGAAACAAAAACATCCAGTGAGCAGCAGTTCTGTGGGTGAAAATGCCTTGTTAATGAGAGAGGTCAGAGGAGAATGGCCAGACTGGTTCAAGCTGACAGGAAGGCGGTAGTAACTTAAATAACCATGTGTTACAACAGTGGTGTGCAGAAGAGCATCTCTGAACGCACAGCACATCGAACATGGAAGTGGATGGGCTACAGCAGCAGAAGACCACAAACACTCAGTGGTCACTTTATTAGGTCCAGGAGACAGATAGTAAAGTGGCCGCTGTGTATATTAAAGAAGAGAATATGAGCCGATCTGCAGTGAGTAGTTTGCAATGAGTTGCCACGCTTCGGTGCCATCTCACATTACAAAGAAAATTAAGTATAAAAATTTGGGGCAGACCTGGATCCCTGCAAGTGTGACAAGCGCCCCATCTGTCCCACACCTCCTCCCTCACCTCCATTCACAGCCCTATGCAGTGCTTCAGGTGAGGTGACACTGGCATCGGTGACGCCGGCCCTATCTGGCGCTCCTGGCGTGGCCTTCTCTACCTTGGTGAAACCGGATGTAGATTGGGGGCATTGCTTCATTGAGCACCTTCGCTCTCTCCATCACAACAGCAAGGATCTCCCAGTGGCCATCCATTTCAAATCAGCTTCCCATTCCCGTACAATACTTCAGTCCACGGCCTCCTCGTTATAAAGGAATAGATTGAGTGGGCACCCAGAGACTTGAACCCAAGCAGGAATGGCGTTTATGGAGGACGTAATTTTAATGTAAGTGGAGGAAAGTACAGGAGAGATGTCAGAGGTGGGTTCTTTACACAGGGAGTGGTAAATGCCCTGCCGGGGTGATGGTAGAGGCAGATACCACACCTCTTGTTGAGACATGTATGCGATTCTTAGACACACAGATGAAAGGAGATGGAGGGCACTGTGGGAAGAAAGAGTTAAATTGATCTTGGAATAGGTTAAAAATTAGGTTTTGGGTCAAAGACTCTATTTTATTTATGTTCTAAACATAAATTATGCAACATCTTACAAGAAAACAATTAGAACAATGGAAGTCCATTTTAATGCAAAGTGGTCAGAGTGTTGCTGTAATGAGGTAGTGACTCGGCTGTGTAGGTAAGTTCAAGAACCGAACGGTTGAAGCTGTTCTTGAACCTGGTGTGGGACTTCAGGTTTCTGTGGCCCCTGCCTGATGGGAGCTGTAAGAAGGTGGCATGGCCCGGATGGCGGGGATCTGTGATGACAGATATTGCCTTCTTGAGGCAGTGCAATCTGGAGGTACTATTGCTCATACTTGAATTGGTATATGAGACCATGGCACAACTGATCACAATACATTCAATAGCGGATCAGTTGGAAGTTGTTTGCGTGTTCGATGACGAGCTGAACCTCATTGCCCTTCTAAGAAAGAAAGTAGCTTCAGGATAAAGTGGCCAATGTCCCTGTGAGCTGAGCAAGGAAGTTTTGGAAAGATTCACACAGACAGTTGTGACATACTGCACAATTGCCTCAACATAGAATTGGCTTTCAGACCTGAAAGGCCGATCATTAAAACCAGTTATTGACCTTTCTCCTCTCACCAAGTGCAAGCTGATAATGTGATTGATTTGTGTTCTGTAATGGGTGAATTTGACCTTTCAGTTCTCCAGCACAAATGTCATTGGGTACACCCACCAAAACAGTCCCTGTAGCCCACGCACCCCGGACATTCTCTCCTCTGCCCCCTCCCGGAAACCTCAAAGCACATGCCACCAGGCTCGAGGGCGCATAGATTACAATCTTGAGAAATGCACGCCAGCTGATGAACTTCGGTGAGGGTTTGAGGGCATTCGGTATGTCGCCAGGACTCTTGCAAATTCCTACAGTGTTCGGTGGAGAATATTCTAACTGGTTGTATCGCTGTCTGGTATTGTGTTTCAATGCAAAGGATCGTTTGAGGCTGCAGAGAGCTGTAGACTTAGCCAGATCTGTCACGGGCACAACCATTGAGGATGCCTTCCATAATTAAGGACCCCTTGCCCTTTTCTTATTGCTACCATCAGCGGGGAGGTAGAGGAGCCTTACAGCCCTCACTAGAGACTGCTTTTTCCCCTCAGCCATCAGATTTCCGAATGATCCATCGGCCCATGAACACCACCTCACCATGTGTCTTTTGTGCTGCTTATTTTTTGTTAGTTGTAGTAACTTTTATGTCTTGCACTGCACTGCTGTCACATCACAGCTGGTTTCAGGAGTAAATCCGGTTCTAACCCTGAGTTTAACAAAATAACCCCACGCTGCTGTTCCTGAGAACAAAATGTAACCCAGAAATGGATTTGGAATTAAAATTGGAATTGGTTTATTATTGTCACATGTACTGAGATAGAGTGAAAATCTTGTCTTTCTTATCTATTGATAGAGTGCAGAGTAGGCCTTTCCAATGCTTTCAGCTGTATTTCCCAGCAAGACCACAACCGTGATTAACCCTAGCCTAATCTCGGGATAATTTACAATGATCAGTAAACCCACCCGCTACGTCTTTGGACTTTGGGAGGAAACTGGAGCACCCGGGAGAAAGCCATACATTCCCATGGAGACCGCACACAGAGGACGCCGGAATTGAGCTGGGAACTCCGGAATGTCTCAAGCTGTAATAGCGTCACGCTAACTGCTGTACCACTGCGGTGCCCCGTACGTCTTGCATACTTTTCACACAGATCAATTGAGGTAGTACGAGCTTAATCAGTAATGGAAAGCAGAATAAAGTGTAAAAGCTACCGAGAAAGTGCACGGGGGTAGATGATAAGGTGGAAAATGTGTGTGAGATAGTCACAGTGTGGGGTGGCACAGTAGAGTAGTGGTTAGCACAACACTTTACCTGGTTCAATTCCCGTCGCTGCCTGAAAGGGATTTGTACGTTCTCCCCACGACCACTTGGGTTTCCTCCAAGTGCTCTGGTTTCCTCCCACATTCTAAAGATGTACTGGTTAGTAGGTTAATTGGCTGTGCTGGTTTGTTTGGCCAGAAGGGCCTGTTACTGTCTCTAAACAAACAAATACAGTGACCGGGGAGTGAGCAGCCGCGGGAAGAGCGACTACCAGCCAGCCTCGCATATTCAGTGAGTGAGTGCGTCTGCACAGGTCCACCCAGTGTCCCGTTCACACTTGGCAACCCACAGCCCCTCTGTAGACGGCAAATTCATCCCCACTCAGGTCTGCGTTGAAGTCCAGGCCACCTCTGCAGTAGGAAGATCTCACAGCGATCAACCTGTCTGACTCAGCTCCAGTGAGATGCCTATCCCTCATGTGGATTGTTCCTGCCTGCCCGAAGCAGTGGACATTGTCACCTCGGCGGAAAGGCAATGCCTGTCCAGTATGTGGCACTCAGCTCAGTTGGCGCCCATGCCACGTTGAAGTGCAGGGCCACGATCCAGGACCTATTGGGACGGGAAGAGCAAACCCGTCCCGCTGGGCCGATCGTGGATCCTGCAGTTTGAGATTCCTCTAGTGAGGAACAAAAGGACAGGATTGATGGGTTTGTGAGTGCGGAGGCAGCTGGTGAGAAAACCATTCAGACCCAGAGCAGAGGGCCAGCTTATTGTCTTCAGAAGGGATTTGGGCTCCGGCAAGAAAGCACCATCAGGGTGTCTTGCTCAGTTCTTTGCCAACACCCAGACAGAGAGAGAGACACACACACACGCGCAGGGAGACACATACAGATAGGCGCACGCAGGTTGGCACATATATAGACAGGGAGTGACAAAGCAAGAGAGAGGGGTGGAGGGAGACACACAAACAAAGCAACAGAGACAGACACACACAAACACACACACACACACAAACACACACACGCACACACACACACACACGCGCGCGCACACACACACACACACACACACACACACACACACACACACACACACACACACACACAGTCCTCAGTTCCAGGCATCACACCATGGCATTGTTCCCAGATTCATTTATCTCCCTGTTCGCTGGACTTTTGCACAAAGGAACCACTCTGGTCAACCACGTGGGGCTCCCTCCCCTTGAGCTCACCATCTGCGCGGCCTCGCAGGATGCAGGCAACAGCTGGGTGTGGGAGAGCTGTCAGAAGTCGAGGGTGATTGTGTCTGCCGTATGCTCCTTAAGTACCGTGTAATTCTGTTCTGCCCTTTATTGGCAGCTAAGTCATGGTGTGACAGCTGAAACTGTGTATGTATGTGGCTGCGTGTGTGCGTGTGTGTGTATGTGTGTGCGATCTTAATGAAAACAAACTTGGTGTCGGTTTATGTTAGAACATTTTATGACTGAACTGCTGCTCTACTCTGTGCATGCATGACCAGGTCACATCATCGTCACTTTCGATTCCGGGTGAACCATCTCGCGGTGCCCACTGGGAACTGAAGTTCTTTATTATGCACACATAATAACACAGCTTCCCCCTTGAAAGAAAAAGAAATACAATACTATATCCTCATAAATCTGCAAGGAACAATAACCCTTTCCATGGGTAGTCTCTTTTCTTTATTTTTGAATTTTCAGCTGTTCAGTCTTTCAACTTCGATTATAATGTGCAACTACAATCAGTCTCTGGGTTGGTTTAATGATCCTTTTTTTGGCCTGCTATTTCTTTCCAGAGTTGTATTGCTTGCATTTGGTATGCTAATATTTGTGTCTTTCTGAGAACTTTGATCAACATGTTCATTTTTTTTGGCATCTGCTGGCCCCTCTGGTGTACTGACAGGTGACATGTTACAGCTATGGCACACTTCTGTAAATCATCAGACTTCTGTGGAAATCCGCTCGTCCATCACGCACTTTCTTCACGAGACCGTTCACTACCTTGACCGAACTTCCAGCTAGGCCATTTTTTTGGGTGATGTGGCTTAAGCTTATTTGTCGAAACCCACCCCCCCCCCACCAATCTTTGGCAAACAACTCAGATACAGAAAAACAGGTGCTTTCGATTTTTCATTGGTCCCTTCTGCTCTGTTAGCAGCTGTTCGCTGTTTGAAGCAGTTCTGATTATCGGTCAGATTGCCGGTAACCTGCATAGGTGTGGGAGGACTTCACTTACCCATGACGGGAACTCTCGGCCTCTCACCAGAACCCCTCTTGGTGAATCCGGTGATTGCTGAACTTCCGGAGCAACGTGCTCTCTCGTCTCACGGGCCAGCTTCTCTCCATCCTAGTGTCCAACCTCACTTGCTGCTAGCACCTTTTGTTCTCACGAAGTCTCTTTCTCAGCCACGCATGGTGCTCTCTGTGAGCACGAGGAGAACGTAAACAAGAGGAAATCTGCAGAAGCTGGAAATCCAAGCAACACGCACAAAATGCTGGAGTGTACAGTCAACGTTTCAAGCCAAGACCCTTCTTCAGGACTGGAGGGAAAAGGTTGGGGGAGGAGAGGGAGAAGCACAAGGAGATAGGTGAAACCAGGAGGGGAAGGGATGAAGTAAAGAGCTAGAAAGTGGATTGGTGAAGGAGACACAGGACTAGAGGAGGGGGAATCTGATAGGAGAGGACAGAAGGCCCTGAGAAAAAGAAAAGGGGGGAGGAACTCCAGAGGGAGGCGATGGGCAAGCGAGGAGGTGAGGTAGGAGAGGGAAAAGGGGATGTGGAATGGTGAAGGGGGGGGGCTATTACCGACATTTCAAGAAATGGATGTTCATGCCATCAGTTTGAAGGCTACCCAGATGGAATATAAGCTGTTGTTCCTCCAACCTGAGTGTGGCCTTATCGCGACAATAGAGGAGGCCGTGGATTGATAGATCAGAATGGGAATGGGAAGTGGAATTAAGATGGGTGGCCACTGGGAGATCCTACTTTTTCTGGCGGATGGAGCATAGGTGCTCGGTGAAGCAGTCTCCCAATCTATGTTGGGGGAGGAGGTATAGGGCAGGTGTACACTTGTTCCACTTGCAAGGATAAGTGCAGGAGAGAGATCAGTGGGGAGGGACGAATGGACAAGGGGGTTGTGTAGGGAGCGATCCCTGTGGAAAGCAGAAAGTGGGGGTGTGAGGGAAAGATGTGCTTGCTGGTGGGATCCCATTGGCAGAGAATTATGTGCTGGACACAGAGGCTGGTGGGATGGTAGTTGAGGATAGGAGAAACCCTATCCCTGGTGGGGTGGCAGGAGGACAGAGTGAGGGCAGACGTGCGCAAAATAGAAGCAAACTTACAAGCTCTATACAAACAGTGGTGGGAATCAAACCTCGATTGGTGATCGTGAACGCTGTAAAGCATTTGCGATAACTGCCATGCTGCTGTGCCATCCGTCGTTTTGATTTGTGTCATGTTCTGGCAGAGGAAATTTAGTTTAATTTGGCATCATGTCCAGCACAGATAATTGTGGGCCAAAGGGTTTGTCCCTGTGTGCTGTACTATGTCTGGAATTTTAAAAATGCACAAAAGGAGATCAAAGTCAAATCCTTTTACATTTTTAGTGTTGTTAGGCCTGTACGTTCACTCTTGCCGGTTCTGTACAAGTAGACCAATTACTGAGAGAAATACTTTGTAAGGAAATATCTGAAAAGATGGAAGGTAGGGTTGTAACAGATAGATCCTGCTATCAGTGTGAAATGGCTGTTCACTGTTCAAAATGCCGCTGTGAATCACATATTCCCCCGCCCTGCCCCCACTTCCAACTCATTGTCTCACAAAGTTAACAATAAATGTTTGCACAATAGATTGTGGGAACTCACTGCCAGGCCTTGGAAAGTGTGCTGCCTTATAAGGACAAACTTGTGTTTGAGTGAAACAGTGGCCAATTGAAAGGTGAATTCAAAGGATGATCCAGCAGTACTGTAGAGCCTCTGATTCTTTCAGTGATTGTAAGTACAGTGTTCTCATTAAGTTCATGAGTGGCGGGTCTTAAACTTCATGGATTTTATGGTGATGAATAATCAACTTAATTCAATCATCGGTATATGTCATGAAGTTTGTTGTCTTTGCAGCAACAGTACACTACAATACATAGTCATAGCAATGTTAAATTACAGTAAGTATATATGTGCCTTTGGGCTTCTGTACCTCCTTCCCGATGGTAACAATGAGAAGAGAGCATGTCCTGGGTGGTGTAGGCCCTCAGTGATAGATGCCGCCTTTCTGAGGCGTCTCCTTGGAGATGTCCTGGATGCTACAGAGTCTAGGTGTAGCTGACAGACTTCACAATCATCCACAGCTTCTTTCAATCCTGTGCCGTGCCTCCCCCTCCCCATAACAGACAGCAATACAACCAGTTAGAATGCTCTCCACGGTACATCGGTAGAAATTTGTGAGTGGCTTTGGTGACAAAACAAATTTCAAACTCCTAATGAAATACAACTGCTATATTTGTAACTGTTCAATCTGTTGGGCCCAGGATAGATTCTCAGAGATGCTGACATCCAGGAACTTGAAATTGCTCACCCTTTCCTCTTCTGATCTCTCTATGAGGACTGCTATGTGTTCCCTTGTCTTATTCTTTCTGAAGTCCACAATCAGTTCTCTCATCTTACTGACACTGAGTGCAAGGTTGTTGCTGTGACCCCACTCAGCAAGCTGATTTATCTCACTGCTGTATGCCTTTTCGTCACCGTCTGAAATTCTGCCAACAATAGTTGTGACATCAACAAGTTTATACATAGCATTTGAGTCCCGGGTCACCAGACTTGAATGCCATAGATCTAGCCCTCAGCAGACTACAAACTTCCTGATTCATCCACAGCTTTTGATTTGGGAAGGTACAGTAAGTTCTCATAGGCACATAGTCATTCACACAGTTTTTAATGAAGTTAGTGACAGCTGTGGTGTACTCATTCAGGCTCGAAGATGAATCCCTGAATACAGTCCAGTCCATCGATTCAAAGCAGTCCTGTAGGCACTCCTGTGCTTCCCTTGTCCGTACCTTCTTGGTCCTCACTACTGGTGCTGCAGTCTTCCGTCTCTGCCTATACTCAGGGAGTAGAAGTACAACCAGGTGATGTGGGCATG
Source organism: Mobula hypostoma (assembly GCF_963921235.1). Lineage (NCBI taxonomy): Eukaryota > Metazoa > Chordata > Chondrichthyes > Myliobatiformes > Myliobatidae > Mobula > Mobula hypostoma. Next base: position 99,846,131 of record NC_086104.1, read on the forward strand.
GAATTGCACGGTAAGCACTCTGGATGGTGGTGTAATGGTGGTTCAGTGTGTTGATTCCTCTGGTTCCACAAGTGATATGTTTAGAATAGTTATTTAGGGACGTTAATTGAAATCTCCCAAAATGATGGGGGAGGCATGAGAATGTGTTGTTTCGTGCCTGTTGTTTATGTCCGTCAGTTCATCTAGAGCCTATCTTACACTGACCTGAAATGGGATGTACACCACTACCAAGATGATCACTGAAAACTCCCGAGGCAGATAAAATGGACGACAGTTAATTGTGAGATGTTCCACATTGGGCGAACGGGACCAGGACAGCACTGTACACCACAAGGAGTTGATTGTAAAGCATTCCACCTCCTCTGCCTTTGAAAGACTCAGCAGTCCGATCTTGGCAGTGAGATGTGAAGACATCGAGCTGTGAATCGCTGTGTCTGGAATGGCAGGGGATTCCCAAGACTCCGTAAAACAAAAAAGGCAACTGCTTTTAATGTTCCTCTGGTACAGCTCTGAGATATTCAGTTTTATATACCCGAGACTGTACGTTTTCCAGCGGGATAGTCAAAAGCCACGCTTCGCTAGATGAACTTTTAAACCAGAGCGCCTTCCTGTCTTCCCCTGTCCAACAGGTGAACTGTGCTGGTGACCAGAGTCCCTTCCAGTTTCATTGACCTTGAGAAGCAATAGATTTTTAAAAATTGCCTTAAAAATGGGAATGTTTGATGGTTTCCATCAGAACTGCTCGCATGAGTCACCTTCTTGATGGTGCCCCAGGACAAACCCAGTAATAAAAAACCCTCACAGTGTTGCCGTGGGAGCAGTGAGGGACACAGGGCATCTGTGATGATTGTCATGAAATGTGTTGTTTTGTTGGTAGCACGATCATCCTCTTCCTGCTCTGTCCCACGTGCCAGGCTGGCCAGGAAGAGGGTGATCGTACGCATGGATGAGGGCCATCAACCATACAACAACGTTTCATGGCAGTAAAGCCTGTTCAGAATCCGGTTCTTCCTCTAGAATCTGTTCTGATTTCCGGATCATTGAGATCTCTTCTGGGGAAGTTATGACCAATATTCTTAGTTTTCAGGGAAAAATTAAACTAATTTGGCGGGATTGTGGTGGGAACTGGAGTGATAGGGCTGAGGATGGAGTGGTTGATATACAAGTCAAATCAGTGTGTAGTGTCAGGAAGGACAGGCAGAAAATAGGCCAAAATTACAGTCACTGGGATGAGTTGAAGTGTAACATGGGGTCAAAATCGAAATGGGTGATGAATACAGGACTGAAGGTGTTATATTTGAAGGTACACAGTATATAGAATATGCAGATTGTCTTGTATCAGGGTTAGAGATTGGCTGATATGAATTTGTGGGCATCACTGAGTCGTGCCTGAAAGAAGATCATAGTCGGGAGCTTAACATGCAAGGATACACCTTGTACTGAAAGGACTGGCAAGTAGGGAGAGAGGGTGGGATGGCTATATTGGTAAAAAATGAAATCAGATCCTTAGAAAGAGGTGACATTGGATTGCAAGATGTAGAATCCTTGTGGATAGAGTTTAAAAAACTGCATGGGTAAAAAGACCTTGATGAGAGTTATATATATGCCCCAAACAGTCTCTCTGGCCCTACGTTCCTCCTTAGAACACCTGGAGAATAAAGACGCATACGTAAGGCTCCTTTTCATTGACTACAGCTCTGCCTTTAATTTCATCATTCCAAATAAACTGATTCCTAAGCTCTGGAACCTGGGCCTTAGCACTCAGATCTGCAGCTGGATCTTCAACTTCCTCACAGACAGAACCCAGGCTGTAAAAATAGGGGACAAGCTCTCCTCTACAATCACTCTGAGCACCGGTGCCCCACAAGGCTGTGTACTCAGCCCCCTGCTGTACTCACTGTGCACCCATGATTGTGTAGCCAAGTTTCCATCAAACTCAATATTTAAGTTTGCTGATGACATCACAATTGTAGGCCGTATCTTGGGTAATGATGAGTTTGAGTACAGAGAGGAAATTAAGAACCTGGTGGCATGGTGCGAAGACAATAACCTATCCCTCAACGTCAGCAAGACGGAGGAATTGGTTGTTGACTTCAGAAGGAGTAGCGGACCTCACGACCCAATTTACATCGGTGGTGTGCAAGTGGAACAGGTCAAAAGCAGCTTTAAGTTTCTCAGGGTCAATATAACAAATGACCTGACTTGGTCCAACCAAGCAGAGTCCACTGCCAAGAAGGCCCACCAGCACCTTTACTTCCTGAGAAAACTAAAGAAATTTGGCCTGTCCCCTAAAACTCTCACTAATTTTTATAGATGCACCGTAGAAAGCATTCTTCTAGGGTGCATCATAACCTGGTATGGAAGTTGTCCTGTCCAAGACTGAAAAAAGCTGCAGAAGATTGTGAACATGGCGCAGCACATCACACAAACCAATCTTCTGTCCTTGGACTCACTTTACACCGCACACTGTCAGAGCAGTGCTGCCAGGATAGTCAAGGACACAACCCACCCAGCCAACACTTTTCGTCCCTCTTCCCTGCGGGAGAAGGCTCAGGAGCTTGAAGACTCGTGTGGCCAGATTTGGGAACAGCTTCTTTCCAACTGCGGTAAGACTGCTGAACGGATCCTGACCCGGATCTGGGCCGTACCCTCCAAATATCCGGACCTGCCTCTCGTTTTTTTTGCACTACCTTACTTTCCATTTTTCTATTTTCTATTTATGATTTATAATTTAAATTTTTAATATTTACTAATTTTTAATATTTAATATTTGTAACCCAGGGACCGGAAAGTGCAGAATCAAATATCGCTGTGATGATTGTACGTTCTAGTATCAATTGTTTGGCGACTATAAAGTATAAAGTAAAACAGTAACCAGGATGTGGGATATAAGTTTCAACAGGAAATAAAAAGGGCATGTAATAAGGGCAATGTTGCTATAGTCATGGAGGATTTAGTTATACAGGTAGACTGGGAAAATCAGATTGGTTCTGAGCCCCAAGGGAGGGAATTTGTAGAATGCCTACAAGATGACTTTTTAGAGCAGCTTGTGGTCGAGCCCACTGGGGAAAAGGCAACACACATAAAAGTTGCTGGTGAACGCAGCAGGCCAGGCAGCATTTCTAGGAAGAGGTGCAGTCGATGTTTCAGGCCGAGACCCTTCGTCAGGACGAACTGAAGGAAGAGTTAGTAAGAGATTTGAAAGTGGCGGGGGGGGGGAGATCCAAAATGATAGGAGAGGACAAGAGGGGGAGGGATGGAGCCAAGAGCTGGACAGGTGATTGGCAAAGGGGATATGAGAGGATCATGGGACAGGAGGCCTAGGGAGAAAGAAAAGAGGGAGTGGGGGGAAAGCCCAGAGGACGGGCAAGGGGTATAGTGAAAGGGACAGAGGGAGACAAAGGAGAGAGAGAAAAAGAATGTGTGTATATAAATAAATAACGGATGGGATATGAGAGGGACGTGGGGCATTAGCGGAAGTTCGAGAAGTCATTGTTCATGCCATCAGGTTGGAGGCTAAACAGACGAAATATAAGATGTTGTTCCTCCAACCTGAGTGTGGCTTCATCTTTACAGTAGAGGAGGCCGTGGATAGACATATCAGAATGGGAATGGGATGTGGAATTAAAATGTGTGGCCACTGGGAGATCCTGCTTTCTCTGGCGGACAGAGCATAGGTGTTCAGCGAAACGATCTCCCAGTCTGCGTCGGGTCTTGCCATTATATAGAAGGCCACATCGGGAGCACCGGACACAGTATATCACCCCCGCTGACTCATAGGTGAAGTGTCGCTTCATCTGGAAGGACTGTTTGGGGCCCTGAATGGTGGTAAGGGAGGAAGTGTAAGGGCATGTGTAGCACTTGTTCCGCTTACAAGGATAAGTGCCAGGAGGGAGATTGGTGGGGAGGGATGGGGGGGACGAATGGACAAAGGAGTCGCGTAGGGAGCGATCCCTACGGAAAGCAGAGAGGTGGGGAGGGAAAGATGTGCTTAGTGGTGGGATCCCGTTGGAGGTGGCGGAAGTTATGGAGAATAATATGTTGGACCCAGAGGCTGGTGGGGTGGTAGGGGAAAGGGAATTCTGGATTGGGTGATGTGTAATGAATCAGATTTAGCTAGGGAGCTTAAGCTAAAAGAACCCTTGGGAGGTGGTGATCATATTATGATAGAATTCATCCTGCAGTTTGAGAGCGAGACGCTAAAGTTCAAAGTAAATTTATTATCAAATACATACATGTCACCATATACAACCCTGTGATTCGTTTTCTTGTGGGCATTCACAATAATTCCAAGAAACATAATAGAATGGATGAAATACCACATCCAACAGGACGGACAAATAACCAATGTGCAAAGGACAATAAGCTGTACAAATAGAAAAATAATAATCAATGAACAAACAATAACTATCGACAACATGAGATGATGAATCCTTGAAAGTGAGTCCATAGGTTGAGGGAACAGTTCAGTGTTGGGGCAAGTGAAGGTTCTCCTTTGGTTCAAGGGCCTGATGGTTGAGGAGTAATAACTATTCCTGAACTTGGTGTGGGTTCTGAGGCTCCTGTACTTTCTTTCTGATGGCAGCTATGAGACGAGAACATGACCTGGGTGGCGGGGGTCCATGCAACAGCACTTAGTGTAGATGTGCTCAAAGGTGGGGAGGGCTTTACCCAGCTGGGGCAGTATCCACTAATTATTGTAGGAGTTTCTATTTAAGGGCATTGGTGTTTCCATACCAGGCCATAATGCAGCCAGTCAATACAGTCTCCACATCACATCTGTAGAAGTTAGTCAAAGATGTCATGCCAGATCTTGGCGAACTCCTAAGGATGTCGAGGTGCTGCCGTGTCTCCTTCACTCGTATTGATATTACAGTGGATTGGAATGAATTACAGAGGCATGAGAGAAGAGCTGGCCAAAAGTTGATTGGAAGGGGATATTAGCAAGGATGAACGTAGAACAGCAATGGCTGGACTTTCTGGGGGCATTTCAGAAGCCACAGCATAGATATATCCCAAAGGTGAAGAAGTATTCTAAGGGGAAGATCAGGCAACTGTGACTGACAAAGGAAGTCAAAAACAACATAAAAGCAAAAAGGGGTCATTTAATACCGGGGTCCCCAACATTTTTTGCACTGCGGATTCGGGTGGTCGTCTGGAATCGATTGAGCTCCGACGGTAGCGCGCGAAGAACTTGGACTTGGATAAGTGTTGGCGCCTTTTTTTTTCATTACTTTGCTCTCTGTATCAATTCCTATTAATGTCATAGAATTAGTAATATCTATAAAGTGTATTTGTTAAAATTTACTGGGTGTGCTGGCTGATGATTGATGTTTGTGAGTGATTCGGGCTGCGACTGACCCTGAGGGGAGTGTTGAGGCAGGTGCTGGGCTGAATTTCCCCTAGACATACACGAGCCAATATAACGGAACGTTACAAGTGGGGGCTACCGTCCTGGATTTGGATTTTCGGTAAAGTTGTATAGTCGTCACGTTAAGTGGTGCGAAGATGGATCGAGATAAGATTGTAAGTTGGTGTGAATTGGAGGAGGTACCGGTGAATCATGCGTGTGTGTTAAATGGGGTCGATTTTCGCATTCCGGCAGATGTACTAGTGCGAGGGCTGAGTCTGATTAAAGGTATCGGGCAGGTAGAACTTGTAGCTAGAAGGTGTGGGAAGGAACTGGAGTCCAGCTGGATGTTGGTGCGGACGAGTGCCGACGTCATGACGTTGGGACTACCAGCGACAGTCCACGTCCAGGGCGAGGTGGGGCCGTGGGGTCTCCACACCCTCCCCGAGGACGAAAGTGAGGAGGTGCCGGAGGAGGAGGAGCTAGATGAGGCCCCCGGCCGGGTGCCAGTAGCCAGGGGTGGAGGTGTGGAGTGGGAAGGTTTGGCCAGGCCCCACCCCCATGGACTTGATGAAACTGCCGAGTTAACGGCTGCCATTACCTCCCTGGCGAGAAGGGTTGAGGGGCCCCGCCGGAAGCTGAGAATTTTCTCGGGAGCCAGGCCCACCCTGGAAGGGGAGGATGACTATGATACCTGGGTTGAGGATACATCCCAGTTGTTAGAGGTGTGGCCAGTTTCGGATGAGGAAAAGAGACAGCGATTGGTGGAAAGCTTAAGGGGCGGGGTGGCCTGTGTGGTCCGCGATCTGAGAGCGGCACGCCCCTTGGCTTCCCTATCGGAGTGTTTGGGCGCTTTGGAGGAAGTGCTTGGACTGTCAGGAGATCCCTGGCAACATTTAGCGGAGTTTCAACGGATGGGGCAGAGAAGAGGGGAAAAGCTCTCAGACTATGTGTTCAGGCTGGAAGGAAAGCTTACGGGGTTGCTGCGACGAGGGGTAGTGAGGGAGGACGAAGTGGCGAAGTTAAGGATGAGCCAGATATGTAGCGCTTCCCGGGAGGATGACAGGGTGGCTTGGAGTGTACAGCAGTCATTTAAGCGGAGTCCCCCTCCATCATTCGGACAGCTGATCAGAAAGGTACGGGCCGAGGAGTGTGCTTTGGGCCGACCAGGGGGCTCGGACCCTCAGGGACGGTCTTCAGCGGTTCAGGAGGTGGTAGCCGGGGTGAGACCAGAGAAATCCAAGGGGTCCCCGGGGGGCCGTATCGGGAGGAGAGAGGCGGCGAGTAGTGGGTGCTATAACTGTGGGAGAGAGGGGCATTTCCGGCGGGAATGTGAGTGGCCGGGGGCGTGCTACCGCTGTGGGGAAGCTGGCCACTTGCGGAAGGACTGTGAGAGACGAGATGCGCCGAGGGGGGAGGGCCCCCAGGCCACTAAGAAGGGAGAGGTGTTGGGAAACTTAGGAGAGGCTCAGTGAGGGAACAGACTGGAGTCTCGGGAGGAACATGTTCCCAGGAAACCGCTATGGAACCCCAGAAAGAACAAGCCCAAATTCCTGATGGACTGGTGGGACCCCGTTCCAGCGTGTCCCTACGGATAGAGGGAATCTTTGCGAAAGCCATCCTTGACACCAGGTCGCAGGTTACCTTACTGTACCGGTCGTTCTACAACAAATATATGAAACATTTGCCAGTAACTCCGCTTAACGCATTGGAGATTTGGGGCATAAGTGATGGTGATTACCTGTACGATGGATACTTGTCAGTGAGATTGGAATTTTCGGAGGGAGATGTGGGAGTATCGGAAGCCTTTGAGACGCTGGTGTTGGTTTGTCCGGACCTGGTGGAGACCGGTGGTGCTGCCCTGTTGGTGGGGACTAACTCCCCTCTGGGGCGACGGCTCTTGGGAGCCTGTAAGAAGAATGGGGGGAGAACTTTCTGGAGACCCTCTCGGTACACCCCGTGTTCCGAGCGGTGTACGAAGGAGTGAGTGACCCCCAGGGGCTGGATCCTGAGTGCAAACGAGGGACGGTGTGGTGCACGGTGATACGGCCAGGGGAGGCAGCATTAGTGATGGGGACCCCCAGATTCCCCGGATTACCGCCGGGCGAGGCCCTGCTAGTAGACGCCCCCAACGACCTGGAAAGGGAGTCCCGGTTCCCGGCTGGGGCGCTGGTGAGACCTGAATTGCAGAGGCCCTCAGCTGTACAGGCACGGCGGATGGGGGTGATGGTAAGGAACATAACGGAGAGGGAGGTCACCTTTAAGCGCAGGATGCCCCTCGCGCACTTGTTCCCGGTGACGGTGATGTCCAGCGCCCCCGTGAAGCCCACTGGAGGGAAACTATTGGGAAACGGGGGGGCGGCTGACCGAGGAGGCCTTTAATTTTGAAAACTCCCCTGTACCGCCGGCGTATAAGAGCAGGTTGGTGGAGAAGATGCTGAAATTAGGGGGTGTCTTTTCTCAGGTCGAGTTTGATGTAGGATGTTCCAAGAGCACTGGGCACACCATTCGGGTAACAAATGACACCCCGTTTAGGGAGAGGTCGCGGCGGTTGGCCCCAGCAGATGTGGAAGATGTGCGGCAGTTGAAAGATGCAGGGATTATTGCGGAGTCCCGAAGCCCCTATGCGTCCCCCATAGTGGTAGCAAGGAAGAAAAATGGGAAGGTACGCATGTGCGTGGACTATAGGACCCTGAACCGCCGCACTGTTCCCGACCAATATACGGTCCCGAGGGTGGAAGATGCCTTGGCCTGTCTGAGTGGTGCACAGTGGTTCAGTGTATTGGATTTGCGGAGTGGGTATTACCAGATTCCGATGAGCGAGACTGATAAGTAGAAGACTGTCTGTCCCCTGGGGTTTTTCCAGTTCGAACGAATGCCCCAAGGCATCTCGGGGGCCCCAGCCACCTTCCAGCGGCTCATGGAGCGGACAGTGGGGGACATGAACCTGCTGGAGGTATTGGTGTACCTGGACGATCTGATAGTGTTTGGACCTACGTTGGAGGAACATGAGGAGCGGCTGCTGAAGGTGCTGAGTCGGCTGAAGGAGGAAGGGTTAAAACTTTCCCTGGATAAATGTCAGTTCTGCAAGACGTCAGTCAGTTATGTCGGGCACATAATGTCGCGAAATGGAGTGGCCACCGATCCGGGTAAGATAGCCGCAGTCACCACCTGGCCGAGACCTCAGAAGGTGAGCGCCTTATGCTCGTTTTTGGGGTTTTGCAGATATTACCGGCGATTTGTGAAAGGATATGCGAAAATGAGTCATCCATTGAACGAGCTGCTATGTGGCTATCCACCTGTGGGGAGGAAGAGGAAGGGAGACCAAGGGTCGGAGGTAGGAGGATACTTGAACCCGGGGGAGCCTTTTGGATTGAGGTGGGATGCTCAATGTGAAGAGGCGTTCCAATCTCTGAAAAGGGCGCTGACACAGGCCCCAGTGTTGGCGTTTGCTGATCCCCGGAAGCCGTATGTTCTACACACTGATGCCAGTTACGAGGGTCTGGGGGCTGTTCTGTACCAGGAACAGGGAAACGGATTGAGGCCGGTGGCGTTTGTCAGTCGGAGTTTGTCGCCATCTGAGAGAAACTATCCCACTCACAAGCTGGAGTTCTTGGCGTTGCAATGGGCGGTGGTGGACAAGTTGAGTGACGACCTATACGGGGCCCAGTTTGAGGTGAGAACTGACAACAACCCCCTCACTTATATCCTGACCTCGGCGAAGCTGGACGCTACTGGGCACCGGGGGTTAGCAGCCTTGTCTGCCTATGAGTTCAGCCTGAAGTACCGCCCGGGAAGTCAGAACATCGATGCAGATGCCCTGTCTCGTCGGGCGCACAAAGAGTCGGGCACGGCTGAGGAGTGGAAGAGTGTCCCTGCCCAGGGAGTAAAGGCCATGTGTCAAGTTGGGAGTGACGGGGAAGTAGGAGCACAGATGGGAACGGATCGGGCAGCAGATCAACTGGGGGTTGACGATGACGCGCTGCCCACTGTTTACTGTAATGTGACTGCTCTGAGGAACAGGCAGCTGCCGGAGTTGAGTCCCCAGGAAGTGGAGGCGGCTCAGCGTGATGACCCGAGCATTGGCACTATCTGGTACGCGGTTAGCCGGGGTGATATGGGGCAGGTGGAGAAGGCGAAACATGCCTCCGTTCCCCTACAACTGAAGGAGTGGCCCCGGTTGAAGCTGAAGAACCACGTCCTGTACCGGATCACGTCGCTCCGGACCACCCCCGGCGCTGGCAGCTGGTCATGCCTGAGAAGTATCGGAAGACTGTGCTCCAGGCTCTACATGATGATTCCGGGCACTTAGGGGTAGAGAAGACCTATGGATTAGTCAAGGACCGATTTTACTGGCCCCGGATGAGGGGGGAGGTGGAAGAATACTGTAAGACCTGTAGCCGTTGTGTCGGGAGGAAGACCTTGCCTGCGCAGGCGGCCCCGTTATCCCACTTGCAGAGTGCGGGACCCTTGGACCTGGTGTGTATGGATTTCCCGTCTATTGAGCCAGACACCAGCAACACCGCGAATGTCTTGGTCCTCACGGATCACTACACTAGATATGCGCAGGCTTTTCCTACTAAGGATCAGAAAGCGACTACAGTGGCGAAGGGGTTATGGGAGAAGTACTTTGTTCATTATGGCCTTCCCCGGCGGATCCACAGTGAACAGGGACGGGACTTCGAGAGCAGGCTTATACATGAATTGCTGGATATGCTTGGGTTTGAAAAGTCCAGAACCACCCCCTATCACCCGCAGGGTGATCCTCAGCCCGAGAGGTTTAACCGGACCCTGCTGGACATGCTCGGCACTTTGGAGATTGGACAGAAGAGTAAGTGGAGTCGGCACATTGCCCATTTGGCTCACTGTTACAATTGTACTCGCAATGATGCTACGGGGTACTCGCCCTACTATCTGATGTTCGAACAGGAAGCGAGGTTGCCCATTGATCTGTGTTTTGGGACTGAAGCGGGGGAAATACCTTCGAAGCCATGTCTGAAGTACGTGTTCGATTGAGGAGAGAGTTGAAAAGGGCGTACGAGTTGGCTGAGGCGGCAGCCACCAAGCAGAACCAGCGGAATAAAAAGAGGTATGATCAGATGGTAAAGTTCGTCCAGCTATTGCCGGGAGACCAAGTCCTTATCCGGAATTTAGGACTACAGGGTAAGCACAAGTTGGCGGACCGTTGGGCAGCCACCCCCTATGTGGTGGAGAGTCAGATGCCGAATCTCCCGGTTTACTGGGTGAGGCCTGAGGGCGGGCAGGGGCCTGTCAAGGTACTACATCGGAACCACCTGTTGCCTCTGGGTCGAGAGGTGAAGATGGACCCAGAGCCCGAATGGGAGTTTACTCCTAGTATGAGGACTATGTGAGGGCGCGGGGCGAGGGAAGAGCCCACTGCGAAGAAAACGGGGCCGGTCCCCACCTGGAGAAGGGATACGTCATCGGAAGATGATGATTCGGACGTGTGGTACCTGCTTCCGTTTGCTGATTCCCCAGTGCCGGGAGAAGAGACTCCTGGCCCTTCCATCACTGAGTTAGGGGAACCGAGGGAGGGTGTTGCAGAGCCGCCTGTATTACAGCCGGGATTGGGGGAGGGTGTTGCAGAGCCGCCTGTATTACAGCCGGGATTGGGGGAGGGTGTTGCAGAGCCGCCTGTATTACAGCCGGGATTGGGGGAGGGTGTTGCAGAGCCGCCTGTATTACAGCCGGGATTGGGGGAGGGTGTTGCAGAGCCGCCTGTATTACAGCCGGGATTGGGGGAGGGTGTTGCAGAGCCGCCTGTATTCCAGCCGGGATTGGGGGAGGAGAGGGTGTTGCAGAGCCGCCTGTATTACAGCCGGGATTGGGGGAGGAGAGGGTGTTGCAGAGCCGCCTGTATTACAGCCGGGATTGGGGGAGGAGAGGGTGTTGCAGAGCCGCCTGTATTACAGCCGGGATTGGGGGAGGGTGTTGCAGAGCCGCCTGTATTCCAGCTGGGATTGGGGGAGGAGAGGGTGTTGCAGAGCCGCCTGTATTACAGCCGGGATTGGGGGAGGGTGTTGCAGAGCCGCCTGTATTCCAGCCGGGATTGGGGGAGGGTGTTGCAGAGCCGCCTGTATTCCAGCCGGGATTGGGGGAGGGTGTTGCAGAGCCGCCTGTATTACAGCCGGGATTGGGGGAGGGTGTTGCAGAGCCGCCTGTATTCCAGCCGGGATTGGGGGAGGAGAGGGTGTTGCAGAGCCGCCTGTATTACAGCCGGGATTGGGGGAGGAGAGGGTGTTGCAGAGCCGCCTGTATTACAGCCGGGATTGGGGGAGGGTGTTGCAGAGCCGCCTGTATTACAGCCGGGATTGGGGGAGGGTGTTGCAGAGCCGCCTGTATTCCAGCCGGGATTGGGGGAGGGTGTTGCAGAGCCGCCTGTATTCCAGCCGGGATTGGGGGAGGAGAGGGTGTTGCAGAGCCGCCTGTATTACAGCCGGGATTGGGGGAGGAGAGGGTGTTGCAGAGCCGCCTGTATTACAGCCGGGATTGGGGGAGGGTGTTGCAGAGCCGCCTGTATTCCAGCCGGGATTGGGGGAGGGTGTTGCAGAGCCGCCTGTATTCCAGCCGGGATTGGGGGAGGGTGTTGCAGAGCCGCCTGTATTACAGCCGGGATTGGGGGAGGGTGTTGCAGAGCCGCCTGTATTACAGCCGGGATTGGGGGAGGGTGTTGCAGAGCCGCCTGTATTCCAGCCGGGATTGGGGGAGGAGAGGGTGTTGCAGAGCCGCCTGTATTACAGCCAGGATTGGGGGAGGAGAGGGTGTTGCAGAGCCGCCTGTATTACAGCCGGGATTGGGGGAGGGTGTTGCAGAGCCGCCTGTATTCCAGCCGGGATTGGGGGAGGAGAGGGTGGAGGCAGAACCCAAGCCAGAGGGCTCACAGGGGCAAAGGGGTCCTGGTGAGGGGGAAGGTCCGACAGATAGGCCCGAGGGGTCAACTGGGGTGTCTGAACAGGGAGAGTCCGCAGAGGAAGTACAGAGGCCTCAGAGGAGTAGGCATCCCCCGGAAAGACTAACTTATATAGTGCCGGGAGAGCAGGGTGTGATCTCTACTGCCCTGCAAAGTTATGTCACTGCTTTATGCACCTGGGTTGGGTTTTGTGTTTGAACTCTGTTAACGTCATGAGGGCATGACTTTTTGTGGTGGGGGGAGAGTGTACGGGGTCTTTCTTTTGTTACATTTAAAATGGCGACTTTGTTATGTTAATCTGCGGAATGCGGCTTTGTTGTGCTTTAACGCTGAAGAGAGTTTGCGCTAGCAGTTTGTTTTACTTTAAAGTAGATAACCGCCTTCTGTTAGCCAATGGGTGGCTATGTATCGTTTTGTTTTCGGATACCGTGCTGTATGATATGACTGTGGACGGAGTTTTGGCGGGGAGTCGGAGGAGAGACAGGGAGGTCGGAGGAGAGATGAGGAGTCAGAGGAGAGACGAGTCGGAGGAGAGGCGGGGAGGACGGTGGACGTGCGGGGGTTTTTGACGGGGAGGACGGAGGAGAGACGGGGAGGACGGCGGAGAGACGGGGAGTTGGAGGAGAGATGGGGAGGACGGTGGAGAGACGGGGAGGACGGTGGAGACACGGGGAGTCGGAGGAGAGACGGGGAGTCGGAGGAGAGGCAGGGAGGACGGCGGAGAGACGGGGAGTCGGAGGAGAGACGGGGAGACGGAGGAGAGACAAGGAGGATGGTGGACGGGGTTTTTGGCGGGGAGTCGGAGGAGAGATTGGGAGTTGGAGGAGAGACGAGGAGGACAGTGGCGAGACAGGGAGTCGGAGGAGAGACGGGGAGTCGGAGGAGAGACGGGGAGGACGGCGGAGAGACAGGGAGGACGGCGGATGGGGTTTTTGGGGGGAGTCGGAGGAGAGACGGGGAGGACAGAGGAGAGATGGGGAGTCGGAGAAGAGACGGGGAGCCGGAGGAGAGATGGAGAGTCGGAGGAGAAACGGGGAGTCGGAGGAGAGACGGGGAGGACGGTGGACGGGGTTTTTGGTGGGGAGTCGGAAGAGAGACAGGGAGGACGGAGGAGAGACGGGGAGTCGGAGAAGAGACGGGGAGCCGGAGGAGAGACTGAGAGTCGGAGGAGAAACGGGGAGTCGGAGGAGAGATGGGGAGGACGGTGGACGGGGTTTTTGGCGGGGAGTCGGAGGAGAGACGGGGAGGACGGAGGAGAGACGGGGAGTCGGAGGAGAGACGGGGAGGACGGAGGAGAGACGGGGAGGACGGTGGACGGGGTTTTTGGTGGGGAGTCGGAGGAGAGACAGGGAGGACGGAGGAGAGACGGGGAGGACAGAGGAGAGTCGGGGAGTCGGAGAAGAGACGGGGAGCTGGAGGAGAGACGGAGAGTCGGAGGAGAGACGGGGAGTCGGAGGAGAGACGGGGAGGACAGTGGATGGGGTTTTTGGCGGGGAGTTGGAGGAGAGACGGGGAGAACGGAGGAGAGACGGGGAGTCGGAGGAGAGACGGGGAGGACAGAGGAGAGACGGGGAGTCGGTGGAGAGACGGGGAGCCGGAGGAGAGATGGAGAGTCGGAGGAGAAACGGGGAGTTGGAGGAGAGACGGGGAGGACGGTGGACGGGGTTTTTGGTGGGGAGTCGGAGGAGAGACAGGGAGGATGGAGGAGAGACGGGGAGTCGGAGAAGAGACGGGGAGCCGGAGGAGAGACTGAGAGTCGGAGGAGAAACGGGGAGTCGGAGGAGAGATGGGGAGGACGGTGGACGGGGTTTTTGGCGGGGAGTCGGAGGAGAGACGGGGAGGACGGAGGAGAGACGGGGAGTCGGAGGAGAGACGGGGAGGACGGCGGAGAGACGGGGAGTCGGAGGAGAGACGGGGAGTCGGAGGAGAGACGGGGAGGACGGCGGAGAGACGGGGAGTCGGAGGGGAGACGGAGAGTCGGAGGAGAGACGGAGAGTCGGAGGAGAGACGGGGAGACGGAGGAGAGACAAGGAGGATGGTGGACGGGGTTTTTGGCGGGGAGTCGGAGGAGAGACGGGGAGGACGGAGGAGAGACGGGGAGTCGGAGGAGAGACGGGGAGGACGGAGGAGAGACGGGGAGGACGGTGGACGGGGTTTTTGGTGGGGAGTCGGAGGAGAGACAGGGAGGACGGAGGAGAGACGGGGAGTCGGAGGAGAGACGGGGAGGACAGAGGAGAGTCGGGGAGTCGGACAAGAGACGGGGAGCTGGAGGAGAGACGGAGAGTCGGAGGAGAGACGGGGAGTCGGAGGAGAGACGGGGAGGACAGTGGATGGGGTTTTTGGCGGGGAGTTGGAGGAGAGACGGGGAGAACGGAGGAGAGACGGGGAGTCGGAGGAGAGACGGGGAGGACAGAGGAGAGACGGGGAGTCGGTGGAGAGACGGGGAGCCGGAGGAGAGATGGAGAGTCGGAGGAGAAACGGGGAGTTGGAGGAGAGACGGGGAGGACGGTGGACGGGGTTTTTGGTGGGGAGTCGGAGGAGAGACAGGGAGGATGGAGGAGAGACGGGGAGTCGGAGAAGAGACGGGGAGCCGGAGGAGAGACTGAGAGTCGGAGGAGAAACGGGGAGTCGGAGGAGAGATGGGGAGGACGGTGGACGGGGTTTTTGGCGGGGAGTCGGAGGAGAGACGGGGAGGACGGAGGAGAGACGGGGAGTCGGAGGAGAGACGGGGAGGACGGCGGAGAGACGGGGAGTCGGAGGAGAGACGGGGAGTCGGAGGAGAGACGGGGAGGACGGCGGAGAGACGGGGAGTCGGAGGGGAGACGGAGAGTCGGAGGAGAGACGGAGAGTCGGAGGAGAGACGGGGAGACGGAGGAGAGACAAGGAGGATGGTGGACGGGGTTTTTGGCGGGGAGTCGGAGGAGAGACTGGGAGTTGGAGGAGAGACGAGGAGGACGGTGGCGAGACAGGGAGTCGGAGGAGAGATGGGGAGGACGGCGGAGAGACGGGGAGTCGGAGGAGAGACGGGGAGGACGGCGGAGAGACAGGGAGGACGGCGGATGGGGTTTTTGGGGGGAGTCGGAGGAGAGACAGGGAGGACGGAGGAGAGACGGGGAGGACGGTGGACGGGGTTTTTGGTGGGGAGTCGGAGAAGAGACAGGGAGGACGGAGGAGAGACGGGGAGTCGGAGGAGAGACGGGGAGGACAGAGGAGAGACGGGGAGTCGGAGAAGAGACGGGGAGCTGGAGGAGAGACGGAGAGTCGGAGGAGAGACGGGGAGGACGGTGGACGGGGTTTTTGGCGGGGAGTCGGAGGTGAGACGGGGAGAACGGAGGAGAGACGGGGAGTCGGAGGAGAGACGGGGAGTCGGTGGAGAGACAGGGAGTCGCTGGAGAGACGAGGAGTCGGAGGAGAGACGGGGAGTTGGAGGAGAGACAGGGAGGACGGAGGAGAGACGGGGAGGTCGGAGGAGAGATGAGGAGTCGGAGGAGAGACGGGGAGGACCGCGGACGTGTGGAGAGGCTCCGGTCGATCACTCAGGGTGGTCCTGAGCCGTGAGTCAACGGAATTCGGGTGGTCGTCCAGAATCGATTGAACTCCAACGGTAGCGCGCGAAGAACTTGGACTTTGATAAGTGTTGGCGCCTTTTTTTTTCATTACTTTCCTCTGTATCAAATGCATATTAATGTCATAGAATTAGTAATATCTATAAAGTGTACTTGTTAAAATTTACTGGGTGTGCTGGCTGCTGATTGATGTTTGGGATTGATTCGGGCGGCGACTGACCCTGAGGGGAGTGTTGACGCAGGTGCTGGGCGGAATTTCCGTAGACATACACGAGCCAATATAACGGAACCTTACACTGGTAATCCAAGCGGCACACACAAAATGCTGGACAGGAACCCCATGTTACACTCAGTAGGCCAGGCAGCATCTATGGAAAGGAGTACAGTGGACGTTTCGGGCCAAGACCCTTCCTCAGGACCGGAGAAAAAAAGATTTTTTTTTGGATCTTTTTGGCTTTCCACGTGCCCGTAGATCACCTAGACAATACAAATACCTATGTCATTGACTGTAGCTCAGTGTTTAACACCTTCATTCCTACTGTAGTGTTTGCAAAGCTACAGAACCTGGGCCTCTGTATCTCCATGTGCAATTGGATCCTTAACATTCTATCCAGAAGACCACACTCTGTGCGGATTGGTAATAACATCTCCACCTTGCTGACGATCAACACTGGCACATCTTGGGGATGTGTGTTTAGTCCACTGCTGTACTCTCTCTATACCCGTGACTGTGTGGCTAGGCTTAGCTCAAATGCCATCTATAAATTTGCTGATGATACAACCATTTTTGTTGTCAAAATCTCAGATGGCGATGAGAGGGCGTACAGGAGCAAGATATATTAGCTAGTTGAGTGGTATCACAGCAACAACCTGGCACTCATTGTCATTAAGTCTAAAGAACTGATTGTGGACTTCAGAAAGGGCAAGACAAAGGAACACACAGCAATCCTCATAGAGGGATCAGAAGTAAAGAGAGTAAGCAATTCCAAGTTTCTGGGTATCAGCATCTCTGAGGATCTAACCTTGTCCTAACATATAGGTGCAGCTATAAAGAAGGCAAGACAGCAGCTATATTTCATTAGGAGTTTCAGGAATTTGGTTTATCACTTGAAACACTTGAAAACTTCTACAGATGTACCATGGAGAGCATTCTGACTGGCTGCATCATCGTCTGGTATAGGGGGAACGACTGCACAGGATTGGAGTAAACTGCAGAGAGTGGTAAAATTAGTCAACTCCATCATGGGCCTCCGTAGTATCCAGGACATCTTCAAGGAGCAATGCCTCAGAAAGGCAGCGTCCATCATTAAGGACCTCCACCACCCAGGGCATGCCCTCTTCTCATTGTTACCATCAGGGAGGAGGTACAGAAGTCTGAAGGCAATTCAGGAACAGCCTCTTCTCCTCTGCCATCCGATTTCTGAATGGACATTAGTACCCATGAACACAACCTCACTACTTTTTAAAATTTCTGTTTTTGTGCTACTTATTTTAATTTAACAATTTAATATACATATATATTTACAGTAATTCAGGTTTTTTTGTATTTATCATCTATTGCATTGTACTGCTGCTGCAAAGTTAACAAATTTCACAACACATGCCGGCGATATGAAACCAGAATAAAATATTAACTTTGAGGGCTCAGGGTGGCGTGGCAGTCAGTATAATCAGCACCAGCTATAAGATCGGGGTTCAATTGCCACTGCGGTCAGTAAGGGGTTTGTACGTTCCCCCATGACCATGTGGGTTTCCTCCAGGTGCTAAGGTTTCCTCCCACAGTCCAAGGACATGCAGGTTAGGATGAGTGAGTTCTAGACACGCTACGTTGGTACTGGAAGTGTGGTAACACTTTGTGGGCTGTCCACAGCACAATCCTTGCTGATTTGATTAGATGAGGAACAACATATTCACCATTTGTTTCAATTTACATGTGAGAAATACCGCTATTCTTTATATTTTCTCTCGCTCTCTCCCCTCTCCCGCTCCCTCCTGAGGAGGGAGTTCACTCAGAGTGTGGTACAAGTGGAAGTGATGGACGTATTTGTTCAACATTGAAGAGAAGTTTGGATCAGTACATGGACGGAGGAGTATGGAGGGCTACGGTCCAGGTGCAGGTCGATGGGACTAGGCACGGACTAGATGGGCCAAAGGGCATGTACTGTGTTATAACTGTTGCGTTCTCTCTCTCTCTGTCTCTCTAGACTGTGATAAGCTGAGGGAAGATGGCTCTCGTAGTTCGCAATATTACTCCCAGGCCCCACTGTTCTCCTCAACATCATCTCATCTGTCTGGAAATCATCTGGATGAGGAGGAGGACCACGACCAAGTGGTGAGGCTGCTTTGAAATCTTCCCAGTGTTTTCCCTTGCTTTCTTTCTGTGTCTTTCCTGAACATGATGCAGGATATTGCATCACAGCAACAGTAGGTACGGTGAAGGTAAGAGTTGCTGTTATGTAGCTCCGATCCGACTCTTCCAGAAACGGCTGCAGTTCCAGTGAAGTGAAGTCACAGATCTACATTTTATTTGGCGGGGGGGGGGGGCGGAGACGCACAGTTGTGTCACAGTTGCCCTTTGCTTTACAGCATCAGTGACTGGAGTTCAATTCTCGCCGCTGTCTGTAAGGCGTCTGTACGTTCTCCCTGTGACCACGTGAGTTTTCTCTGGGTGCTCTGGTTTCCTCCCACATTCCAGAGATGCACCGGTTAGCAGGTTAACTGGTCACATGGGTGTAATTGAGTGGTGTGGGCTCGTTGGGTGAAAGAGCTGGTAACCATGCTGGATCACTAAACAGAATTGAATAGATTGACTGATTTATTTGGAGATACTGTCCAGAACAGACCCTTACGACCCAGCTGCCCACCTATTTAACCTTAGCCTACCACAAGGCAATTTACAATGACCAATTAACCTACTAACCAGTACTTCTTTAGAGGAAACCAGAATGCCCGGAGAAAACCCACACGACCATACAAACTCCTTGCAGACGGTGGTGGGATTGAACTCGGAACTCTGACACCCCGAGCTCTAATACCACCGTGGTAACCACTGGTACCATGGCAGATGTCACACAAACCGCCCAGAGGGCAAGCTCCCACAGAGGGTGATAATCAGTCGCCCAGCATGGGAGCTGGCCCTTTGGCCCATCTTACCCGTGCTCGACTGTTAGTCTGACCAGTCCCATTGACCTGCACCTGGCTAGACCCCTCCCTTCTAAGCTTGTCCTAATGGTCACATGACCTTTATTCCTCTTAACTTTCCCTGGGAACGCTCCAGATGCATAGGCAGTGTGTTGTCCTACTGATCGTCTGTTTGGAGATAAATATTGGCCAGGACACTGTGGAAAATCCTCTGCTCCTCCCTCAGTTACTGAACAGTCTGGTGCTCCCTCACACAGTCACTGAACAGTCTGGTGCTCCCTCACACAGTCACTGAACAGTCTGGTGCTCCCTCAGACAGTCACTGAACGGTCTGGTGCTCCCTCACACAGTCACTGAACAGTCTGGTGCTCCCTCAGACAGTCACTGAACGGTCTGGTGCTCCCTCAGACAGTCACTGAACGGTCTGGTGCTCCCTCACACAGTCACTGAACAGTCTGGTGCTCCCTCACACAGTCACTGAACGGTCTGGTGCTCCCTCACACAGTCACTGAACAGTCTGGTGCTCCCTCACACAGTCACTGAACAGTCTGGTGCTCCCTCACACAGTCACTGAACGGTCTGGTGCTCCCTCACACAGTCACTGAACAGTCTGGTGCTCCCTCACACAGTCACTGAACGGTCTGGTGCTCCCTCACACAGTCACTGAACGGTCTGGTGCTCCCCCAGACAGTCACTGAACGGTTTGGTGCTCCCCCACACAGTCACTGAACAGTCTGGTGCTCCCTCACACAGTCACTGAACAGTCTGGTGCTCCCTCACACAGTCACTGAACGGTCTGGTGCTCCCCCACACAGTCACTGAACGGTTTGGTGCTCCCTCACACAGTCACCGAACGGTCTGGTGCTCCCTCACACAGTCACTGAACGGTCTGGTGCTCCCCCACACAGTCACTGAACGGTCTGGTGCTCCCTCACACAGTCACCGAACAGTCTGGTGCTCCCTCACACAGTCACTGAACGGTCTGGTGCTCCCTCACACAGTCACTGAACGGTCTGGTGCTCCCTCAGACAGTCACTGAACGGTCTGGTGCTCCCTCACACAGTCACTGAACAGTCTGGTGCTCCCTCACACAGTCACTGAATAGTCTGGTGCTCCCTCACACAGTCACTGAACAGTCTGGTGCTCCCTCACACAGTCACTGAAGAGTCTGGTGCTCCCCCACACAGTCACTGAACAGTCTGGTGCTCCCTCAGACAGTCACTGAACAGTCTGGTGCTCCCTCACACAGTCACTGAAATGGGGTCTGGTGCTCCCCCACACAGTCACTGAACAGTCTGGTGCTCCCTCACACAGTCACTGAACAGTCTGGTGCTCCCTCACACAGTCACTGAAATGGGGTCTGGTGCTCCCTCACACAGTCACTGAACAGTCTGGTGCTCCCTCACACAGTCACTGAACAGTCTGGTGCTCCCTCACACAGTCACTGAACGGTCTGGTGCTCCCTCACACAGTCACTGAACGGTCTGGTGCTCCCTCACACAGTCACTGAACGGTCTGGTGCTCCCTCACACAGTCACTGAACAGTCTGGTGCTCCCTCACACAGTCACTGAAATGGGGTCTGGTGCTCCCTCACACAGTCACTGAACAGTCTGGTGCTCCCTCACACAGTCACTGAACGGTCTGGTGCTCCCTCACACAGTCACTGAACGGTCTGGTGCTCCCTCACACAGTCACTGAACGGTCTGGTGCTCCCTCACACAGTCACTGAACGGTTTGGTGCTCCCTCACACAGTCACTGAACGATCTGGTGCTCCCTCACACAGTCACTGAACGGTCTGGTGCTCCCTCACACAGTCACTGAACGGTCTGGTGCTCCCTCACACAGTCACTGAACAGTCTGGTGCTCCCTCACACAGTCACTGAACAGTCTGGTCCTCCCTCAGACAGTCACTGAACAGTCTGGTGCTCCCTCACACAGTCACTGAACAGTCTGGTGCTCCCCCACACAGTCACTGAACAGTCTGGTGCTCCCTCACACAGTCACTGAACAGTCTGGTGCTCCCTCACACAGTCACTGAATAGTCTGATGCTCCCTCACACAGTCACTGAACAGTCTGGTGCTCCCTCACACAGTCACTGAACAGTCTGGTGCTCCCTCACACAGTCACTGAACGGTCTGGTGCTCCCTCACACAGTCACTGAACAGTCTGGTGCTCCCCCACACAGTCACTGAACAGTCTGGTGCTCCCTCACACAGTCACTGAACAGTCTGGTGCTCCCTCACACAGTCACTGAATAGTCTGGTACTCCCTCACACAGTCACTGAACAGTCTGGTGCTCCCTCACACAGTCACTGAACAGTCTGGTGCTCCCCCACACAGTCACTGAACAGTCTGGTGCTCCCTCACACAGTCACTGAACAGTCTGGTGCTCCCTCACACAGTCACTGAACAGTCTGGTGCTCCCTCACACAATTACGGTACTGGGTATGGAGCTCCCTCACACAATTACGGTACTGGGTATGGAGCTCCCTCACACAATTACGGAACTGGGTATGGAGCTCCCTCAGATTGCTACAGAATAATTTGGTGCTCCCTCACACAGTTACTGAATGGGGTCTGGAGCTCCCTCACACTGTTAGAAAACCGTCTGGGGTTACATCACTGTTACAGAGATGTCTGTAGGGCTCCCTCACACTGTGACATTACTGGCTAATAGGGTTGCCTCACACCCATCACTTCAGAGAATTTATATGTTCAAAATGATTTTACACTGGTAATTTTAGAACTAAACCACATAGCAGGTTGTTAGTGGAGTCTTTCACTGACTTGTTTAACGATGACTGTTTTGCCTGTCACTGTTGTTCCTTACTCCCTTGTTTAGTCACTTTATTGCATTCTTTTTCTCTGTTCTGCTCTTTCACTCCAGCGGTTTAGCCCCTTAAACTACCTCACTCAGGCTTGCATTAGCCTCTGCTGTCATTTGACTTCATGGAACCACCAGGTACACACACGCTGCCTAGCACGTGTGACAAAGTGCTTCGCTTGCCAGCCCCAGCTTTGCCTGCAGCGTGGCTCCCGCCCTCGGCCCAACCCCAGACACTAATACACCAGATTTCTTTTCCTGACACTTGTCCTCTGCTTTCTTTCAACCCCTGCACAGAAGCTCAATGCCTTAACCTCTCCGAACCAAGTGATGTTGGCATTTCCTTCCTGCCAGGTTGCTGCGGCAACCATTAGTTGCTTGGCTTGGCGTGAAACCTTGCTCACCAAGTGCTGCCCAAGCCCCGGCTGTTGCTTTTACTCCTTGCTTTAATGCCCTGCTCTCTCAACACCCCCCCCCCACCTCCCCGCACCATCGTGGGTTGGGATTCCAGAGCTCCTGCAGGGGGACATTTCACTTCACCTTGTCTAACACAAGTGCATGCCCTCTTGCAAGTGTTGGTTAAACCTTGTAAGATGTGTGCACCTAGCTATGCTTGGTTGTGATCAGGAGTAGGGTTGCCAACTTTCTCACTCCCAAATAAGGGACAAAAGTAGCAGTCAAATACGGGACACTTGTGTTTACCCCGAGAAAGACTACCATGAAGCCTTGCGTGGGTACCTGCGTGCATATGCATGACGTGCGCATGCGTGTACGTGCCCATTTTGTTTCTATAGATCGGTTTTTGGCGATTCTGTTCAGTGAAACTACACTGTACATACATTATTTCTACTTTATATAGGCTATGTATTTATCATAGCATTCCTGCTTTTACTATATGTTAGTGTTATCTTAGATTTTATGTGTTGTTTCGTATTATTTGGTAGGTTATTTTTTGCGTCTGGGAACGCTCAACAATTTTCCCATATAAATTAATGGTAATTGCTTCTTCGCTTTACGCCATTTTGGCACGAAAGGTTTCATAGGAACACTTTACCTTAGCGGGGTAAATACGGGACAAGGGCTGTCCCGAATGGGACAAACCAATTTAGCACAGTATACGGGATGTCCCAGCAAATACAGGACAGTTGGCAACCCTAATCAGGAGATATGCAGTGCTGTGGCCCACTGTCTCCATGACAACCAGCAAATACCTATCTTGACTTCTGGTCCTTGGTCTTCGACACTTTGGTGATTCAAATGCTTCCTCAATACTTTTTAAATGTTATGGGAGTCTCTGCCCCATCCACCTTGAGAAGTGGGATTGATATAGATGGGTACTTGATGGTTGGTGTGGACAGGCTGGGCTATTGGGCCTAGTTCTCAGCTGTATGGCTCAGGCAGTGTATTGCAAACTCTATCAACCCCTGTTGTTCCTTAGAACCCCTCTGAACCTGTTGCGTCTCATGCCCTCTGCCACGGAGAAGATTGTCCTACAGACTGCGCCCCTCAAGTTTGCTCCAAAGCCCATAGTTTTTTTTTGTGAGGGAATCCAACAATAGTTCTGTTTTTTTTTAGTTTTCCATTCCCTGCACTCCTTCGACCCTGTCCTCGGTGATGGATGGTTTGTTGTGTTGGATGCGGTATGACACCGAGAGGCTACATCGACCATTTACAGTCCCAGTGCAGACATAATCGGGTGCCCAGAGAATTAGATGGTTTAGGCTGCACTTAATATCTGTATCGTTTAGCTTTATGGCTGGTCTCAAGCTGCATAAAAAGAGTTGTGTGCAATTCAGTACACCATCAGGCCCACAGCTCTCAAATAAAAAATTATCTTTTTTTTTACAAGGTTATTGCCAGGACTGAGTTATAGGAAAAGTTTGAATAGGTTCAGACTTTATTCCCTGGAGCAGGGGTAGGCAGCCTTAAGCACGAATGATTTTCTAGCATGTGTTATTCATTAATTTGAGACAAAACATAACTAGATGTATTTAAATGGATAATTCCCATATTTCAAGTTTTTTATGGCATTTATCTGGTCCACCGTCTGCTCATTAATAGGCAATCTGGCCCACAGTGGCAAAAAGGTTGTCGACCCCTGCCCTAGAGTGTAGGAGAATGAGGGGAGGTTTGATAGAGGTATACAAAACTATGAGGGGTATAGATAGGGTAAATGCAAGTGGGCTTTTTCCAGTGAGATTGGGTGAGACTTGACCTAGAGGTCATAGGTTTGAGGTGAAAGGTGAAATATCTCAGAGGAACCTGAGGGGGAACTTCACTCAGAGGGTAGTGCGAAACGAGCAGGAGTGGTGGATGCAATTAAAAGAAATTCAGTGTGGGTTGATGGGACTGGACATGGAGTAGATGGGCTGAAGGGCCTGTTTCTGTGCTGTAGAGCTGTATGACTATGTTCGTGGTCTTCTGCTGCTGTAGACCATCCACTTCAGTCTGTACTCGCTCCGTCACTGGACATCTGGACTAATGGACACGCCCTGGATCTGGATGATCAGGCTTGTCCGTGACAGTTCAGCTAATGGCAGGGTACACTGGGCTGAGGCCGCACTTGGGGCACTCTCTACAATTTTGGTCACCCGGTTGTAGAAGGCCTGGTTAAACTGGACATAGTGCTGAAAAGATTTATGAGGATGTTGTGAGGATTAGTAGACCTGAATTATAGGGAGAGGTTGTCTAAGCTAGGGTCTTCGTACCTTGCAACAGAGAAGATTGAGGGCCCACCTCATAGAAACATTTAAAATTATGAGAGGCAGAGGCAGAGTCTAGAAGAAGATGGCGACAGCAAACAATATGACCCAGTGCGACATTCTCCAGACAGTTCACGAAAGCACTTCTTTCCCTTCTTTTATGCTTTCTTTTACTTTCAAATGTGGTTTTGGTGGTGTGTTTCTCAGGCCGATTGAGCAATCTGGCTCTTTGCTGTCGATGAGGGTGTTTTGAGCAAAGCGTGCGGCTTGGAGACGCAGCGCGAGCGCATGATCGACTCCATTTCTGGCCGATTAAAGTGCCGAGGAAGATTGAAGTCATGAAGGCGAGTGCGGAGAGACGAGCTGGTGTTCAGTGCTGTCAGTGGTGTTCAGCCTGTTACACACTGCTGCCAGAGGGAGGTGTCTGCGTGTGTCGGTCTCTCTCTCTCGCTGCTCCTGAAGGAGGGACCCTGCATTTGGATGGTCTCTCTCTCTCGCTCGATGCTGTCGAAAGATTGTGCGGGAGTTCTGGGTCTTGGCTTCTCACCTCCATTCTAACAACTTCCTGCTCTCTCTCTCTCTCTCTCTCTCTCTCTCTCTCTCGATGCTGTTGAAGGATTGTGCAGGAGTTCTGGGCAAGGTTTAATCGACGCTGTTTGTGGATTGGACTCTGTAGTTCACGTTATGATGTGTTTCTGGTTTCCAGTTGCTCCTTTTTTGTTGCCAGTTTGGGCAATTTTGAATCAGGACGGCCTGGAGATAATGAACACTTTGTATTCTGTGTTTCTGGCTCATTTTTTTTGTTGTCGTTTGTGTGATATGTTTTTATTTTGTGCGTGGGGGGGTTAATGTTCTTCTTTGAACGGGTGCCATGGTTTTCTTTGTTTTGTGGCTGTTTGTGGGGAGGATGAAACGTCCTTGTACATCTATTCAATAAATGTTCTTTCAATCTTTGATAAGGTGTACGGGATTCACGTAGGGTAGAGGGGTCCAAAACTAGGGGTGTGGATTCAGGGTGAGAGGGGGAAAGATTTAAAGGGCAGCTTTTTCACACAAAGGGTGGTGAGTATACCAGAACGAGCTGCCAGAGGAAGTGGTTGAAGCAGTTACAACTGTATCATTTACAATGCACATGGAGGGGATTAGAGCGATGTGGGTGGAATGCAGGAAATTGGGACTAGCTGGTTGGGGACTGCAATCAATTTCAAGTTTATTATCATCTGACTATCCAGCCAAACAAAATGACGTTCCGCTGGGCCATGGTGCACCCACAAATCACATACCCCACACACAGCACGTAAAACAAAACATTACCATCAATAAGTTAAAATGTAATTCAAAAATGGATGTAGTGCACAGCACCGGTAAACAGCATGCTGGCTTGATGAAACCTCGGTGGTGACAAGGTATGCATTAGTCTCACAGCCCGAGGGGAGAAGCTGTTACCCAGTCTGACAGTCCTAGTCCTGATGATCCCGTACCTCCTTCCTGACAGTAGTAGGTTAAAGACGTTGTGGGATGGGTTGTACGTCAAAGACGTTGTGGGGTGGGTGGTAGTGGGTCAAAGACGTTGTGGGATGGGTTGTAGTACGTCAAAGACGTTGTGGGGTGGGTGGTAGTGGGTCAAAGACGTTGTGGGATGGGTTGTAGTACGTCAAAGACGTTGTGGGGTGGGTGGTAGTGGGTCAAAGACGTGGGGTGGGTGGTAGTGGGTCAAAGACGTTGTGGGATGGGTGGTAGTGGGTCAAAGACGTTGTGGGAGGGTGGTAGTGGGTCAAAGACGTTGTGGGATGGGTTGTACGTCAAAGACGTTGTGGGGTGGGTGGTAGTGGGTCAAAGACGTGGGGTGGGTGGTAGTGGGTCAAAGACGTTGTGGGATGGGTTGTAGTAGGTTAAAGACGTTGTGGGATGGGTGGTAGTGGGTCAAAGACGTTGTGGGATGGGTTGTAGTAGGTTAAAGACGTTGTGGGATGGGTTGTAGTGGGTCAAAGACGTTGTGGGATGGGTTGTAGTGGGTCAAAGACGTTGTGGGAGGGTGGTAGTGGGTCAAAGACGTTGTGGGATGGGTTGTAGTGGGTCAAAGACGTTGTGGGATGGGTTGTAGTGGGTCAAAGACGTTGTGGGAGGGTGGTAGTGGGTCAAAGACGTTGTTGGAGGGTGGTAGTGGGTCAAAGACGTTGTAGGAGGGTGGTAGTAGGTTAAAGACGTTGTGGGATGGGTTGTAGTGGGTCAAAGACGTTGTGGGAGGGTGGTAGTGGGTCAAAGACGTTGTGGGAGGGTGGTAGTAGGTTAAAGACGTTGTGGGAGGGTGGTAGTGGGTCAAAGACGTTGTGGGAGGGTGGTAGTGGGTCAAAGACGTTGTGGGATGGGTTGTAGTGGGTCAAAGACGTTGTGGGAGGGTGGTAGTGGGTCAAAGACGTTGTGGGATGGGTTGTAGTGGGTCAAAGACGTTGTGGGATGGGTTGTAGTGGGTCAAAGACGTTGTGGGAGGGTGGTAGTGGGTTAAAGACGTTGTGGGAGGGTGGTAGTAGGTTAAAGACGTTGTGGGATGGGTTGTAGTAGGTTAAAGACGTTCTGGGATGGGTTGTAGTGGGTCAAAGACGTTGCGGGATGGGTGGTAGTGGGTCAAAGACATTGTGGGAGGGTGGTAGTAGTTTAAAGACGTTGTGGGAGGGTGGTAGTGGGTCAAAGACGTTGTGGGAGGGTGGTAGTGGGTCAAAGACGTTGTGGGATGGGTTGTAGTGGGTTAAAGACGTTGTGGGATGGGTTGTAGTGGGTCAAAGACGTTGTGGGAGGGTGGTAGTGGGTCAAAGACGTTGTGGGAGGGTGGTAGTGGGTCAAAGACGTTGTGAGATGGGTTGTAGTCGGTTAAAGACGTTGTGGGATGGGTTGTAGTAGGTTAAAGACGTGGGATGGGTTGTAGTGGGTTAAAGACGTTGTGGGAGGGTGGTAGTGGGTCAAAGACGTTGTGGGAGGGTGGTAGTGGGTCAAAGACGTTGTGAGATGGGTTGTAGTCGGTTAAAGACGTTGTGGGATGGGTTGTAGTAGGTTAAAGACGTTGTGGGAGGGTGGTAGTGGGTCAAAGACGTTGTGGGAGGGTGGTAGTAGGTTAAAGACGTTGTGGGAGGGTGGTAGTGGGTCAAAGACGTTGTGGGAGGGTGGTAGTGGGTCAAAGATGTTGTGGGAGGGTGGTAGTAGGTCAAAGACGTTGTGGGAGGGTGGTAGTGGGTCAAAGACGTTGTGGGAGGGTGGTAGTGGGTTAAGGACGTTGTGGGAGGGTGGTAGTGGGTCAAAGACGTTGTGGGATGGGTTGTAGTGGGTCAAAGACGTTGTGGGATGGGTTGTAGTGGGTCAAAGACGTGGGAGGGTGGTAGTGGGTCAAAGACGTTGTGGGATGGGTTGTAGTGGGTCAAAGACGTTGTGGGAGGGTGGTAGTGGGTCAAAGACGTTGTGGGAGGGTGGTAGGTCAAAGACGTTGTGGGAGGGTGGTAGTGGGTCAAAGACGTTGTGGGAGGGTGGTAGTGGGTTAAGGACGTTGTGGGAGGGTGGTAGTGGGTCAAAGACGTTGTGGGAGGGTGGTAGTGGGTTAAGGACGTTGTGGGAGGGTGGTAGTGGGTTAAGGACGTTGTGGGAGGGTGGTAGTGGGTCAAAGACGTTGTGGGATGGGTTGTAGTGGGTCAAAGACGTTGTGGGATGGGTTGTAGTGGGTCAAAGACGTGGGAGGGTGGTAGTGGGTCAAAGACGTTGTGGGATGGGTTGTAGTGGGTCAAAGACGTTGTGGGAGGGTGGTAGTGGGTCAAAGACGTTGTGGGAGGGTGGTAGTGGGTCAAAGACGTTGTGGGATGGGTTGTAGTGGGTCAAAAACGTTGTGGGAGGGTGGTAGTGGGTCAAAGACGTTGTGGGAGGGTGGTAGTGGGTCAAAGACGTTGTGAGATGGGTTGTAGTCGGTTAAAGACGTTGTGGGATGGGTTGTAGTAGGTTAAAGACGTGGGATGGGTTGTAGTGGGTTAAAGACGTTGTGGGAGGGTGGTAGTGGGTCAAAGACGTTGTGGGAGGGTGGTAGTGGGTCAAAGACGTTGTGGGATGGTGGTAGTAGGTTAAAGACGTTGTGGGAGGGTGGTAGTGGGTTAAAGACGTTGTGGGAGGGTGGTAGTGGGTCAAAGACGTTGTGGGAGGGTGGTAGTGGGTTAAGGACGTTGTGGGAGGGTGGTAGTGGGTCAAAGACGTTGTGGGATGGGTTGTAGTGGGTCAAAGACGTTGTGGGAGGGTGGTGGTGGGTCAAAGACATTGTGGGATGGGTTGTAGTGGGTCAAAGACGTTGTGGGAGGGTGGTAGTGGGTCAAAGACGTTGTGGGAGGGTGGTAGTGGGTCAAAGACGTTGTGGGATGGGTTGTAGTGGGTCAAATACGTTGTGGGAGGGTGGTAGGGATCCTCAACTATGCTTCAGGCCTTTCTTCTACAATGATGCCAGTAAATGTCACAAATGGGGGAGTGGGAAGACCCTGGTGATCCTCTGCGTGGTTTTCACTGTCCTCTGAAGGGTCTTGTGGTCTGATACCCTGCAGCTTCCGTACCACACAGTGATGCATCCAGACAGGACACTCTCGATGTGCTCCTGTAGGAAGTTGTTAGAATGGAGGTGGGAAGCCTTGCACGCCTGAATCTCCTCAGAACGTGTAGAATCTGCTGTGCCTTCCTGACTAGTGAGGAGGTGTTGTGGGTCCAGGTTGGACCGTCCATTGTGTGCACAGCAAGGAGCTTTGTGCTCTTCACTCACTCCACGGCAGAGCCATTGATGTGCAACAGAGAGAGGTCAACCTTTATCTTGCTGAAGTCCAGAATCATCTCTCGATCAGTCCTCATCACACACAAACTACTGGAGGAATTCAGCAAGTCAGGAAGCATCTATGGAGGAGAATAAAAAGTTGACTCTTTATTCCCTTCTGTATTGGCTGGATAGACTTGCGGAGTTCTTCCAGAATTTTGTGTGTGTGCGTATGTGTGTTGCTCAAGATTTCCAGGATCTGCAGAATCTCTTGTGTGTCTGTTGGGGTCGAAGGATGTGTAATCCATGCTGAATTGTTCTACAACTCTGTGGAGAAGATTTGGCAACATCTGTAGATCAGATGCTGGGGGAGAACATCGACAGGGGAAGATCAGAGGAGATAAAAGATATGTGGAATGTTATTCTAGGAAAGGCGGTTCAACTAAAAGCATATTCTGGAGTCGAAACAATTGCATATGTTTCTGGGACATTACACTTAAAAGCAGTGCTTGACCACACATGGGACTTTGAGGACATTTCTTCATACCAAGGGAGATGGAGATGTGGAACGCTGCCCACAAACAGGCAACCGAAAGGCCTAGCACTACATCGTCTGTGATGGGAGTACGATTCCCGCTGCCGTCTGTTCTCCCAGTGACTGCGTGGGTTTCTGCTCTCCACCCGCATTCCTCGGGCTTACAGGTTGGGGTTAGGGTTGGTGGGTTGGTGGGTTGTGGGCAGCGGAAGCATGCCAGCGTGCCAGCACTTGCAGGCCGCCCCCAGCACAAGCTGGGATTGTGATGGTCGTTGATGCAAACGACAGAATTCACTGCGTGTTTCAGTGTACACGTGAGAAGTAAAGCTGATCCCTGTCTTTCTTTGGACCATGTTTTTGAGGTTATGAGGGAAGGCAGGCAGATGAAAGATGGTTTGGTTTAGTCATACAATGTAGAACAGATTGCAGGGGCTGAATATCCTCCTCGTTATCCCAATTAGGACTGGCGTGTGGTGGCAGAGTTTTAGTTTCCTGCTCTGAATAATTTTTATTTGTGCGTGTTCTTTGTGAAGCCCACAGTGTCATCGCCGGACGAGGAAAAGCTGTTCCATTCGAGGAGATCGAAAACCCCAGTTCCCAAAGACCTCTCTGAGATTGACATCCAGACGAACTGGACCAAGGCCCTCCCACTGCCCACCCCGGAGGAGAGGATGCGCCAACAAGCACAGGCAATCCAGACGGACGTTGTCCCAATAAATGTAACAGGTATACAACAGGGTAAAAGAAAGGTGGTGGGGGTTGTGGATGGTGGTTAAGGCTAGAAGGGTGATTGGCTCTTGCTGATGGCTCTGGGTCTGTCCTCACTGGAGTTTCGAAGAATGAAAGTGGATCTCATTGAAACCTATTGAATATTGAAAGGCCTCAATAGAGTGGATGTGGAGAGGATGTTTCCTATAGTGGGCACAGCCTCAGAAGGACATCCCTTTAGGATAGAGATGAGGAGAAATTTCTTTAGCCAGAGTGGTGAATCTGTGGAATTTGTTGCCACAGATGGCTGTGGAGGCCAAGTCATTGTGTATTTAAAGCAGAGGTTGATTAGTTCCTGATTAGTCAGGGCGTCAAAGGTTATGGGGAGAAGGTAGGAGAGGGATAATAGATCAGCCAAGATGGAATGTTGGAGCAGACTCGATGGGCCAAATGGCCTAATTCTGTTCCTTTGTCTCGTGGTAGTAGTGGCTTCCTCAGCCATTTGAGAAGGCCTTGAGTGGACTGTCAGAGTTAGAAGGTGTTCTAGGGGGGAAGACAGGTTCATAGTGCGGGTGTGTGCATTAACAGTTCCTCTGCTGCTTTCTATTAGGAGAGAGCTTTGATCGCCAGGCCAGCTGCAGGCGATCTCTCGTGCACTCCAACAGCCCCCTGAGACGCACGACGAAAATCAAGCGGAGAAGGACCATCACTGGCCTGCCTGAGGCCGTCCAGAAGGAACTAGGTATGGCTGCTAAAAATTGTATTTGTAGCCTTGCCCTGCTTTCCTCTCACCTGTGGCCATGAGTGTACATTTGTACTAACCGGTAATTTGCGTCTCACCCCCACCCTCTCTCCCTCTCCAACACAATCTGAGAGCAGGCAGCAAGATGGCCCAGAGTCCAGAGTTGCCTCATTTGGGACACGCACAACACGCTGGAGGAACTCGGTCGGGCAGCATCCGTGGAAACGAACAGTCAACGTTTCGGGCCGAGACCCTTCGTCAGGACTCACGAGTCATGACCAAGGGTCTTAGCCTGAAACCTTGTCTGTTCGTTTCCACGGATGCTGCCCGACCTGCTGAGTTCCTCCAGCGTGTTGTGCGTACTGCTTTGACCCCAGCATCTGCAGAGTATTTTGTGCCTCATTTGGGAAAAGTCTTGATAGAGTGGATGTGGAGAGGATGTTTTCAATAGTGTGGGAGTGTAGGACCAGAGGGCACATCCTCAGAATAGAAGGACGTCTCTCAGAATGGAGATGAAGAGGGTGGTGAAACTGTGGAATTCAGTATCACACTGGAGACCAAGTCATTGGGTATATTTAAAATGGAGGTTGATACGCTCGTGACCAATAAGGGCAACTAAGATTACAGGAGAAGGCAGGAGAACAGGGTTGAGGGGGAAAATAAATCAAATAAATGGAATGGCAGAGCTGACTCGATGGGCTGAATGGCCTAATTCTGCTCCTGTGTCTTATGGAAAGGATGTGGCTGAGAATAATTCAAGCTCTCTGCATCTTCCAGGAGCGTATCTTTGGCTTAAACTGAAGCAAGAGAGCAGTGAGGAAAGCCCCCCTCGTTCCCTGTCCATGGGATCTGTCCAGCACGGAGCTGTGAGCCACAGCTTGCTTGTGAAACAGTTGCCTCCCAGTGTCCCTGGCTCTTTCAACCCCATCCACAGCAAAGAAAGTATCATTCACACAGTCAGCGCCCCTCAGGAACCGCCAAAGCACACTATGTTGTTCGTTTCCGTGCTTTGTGGCACATCGGGTGCAAACCTTATCGTTTCTTTAGCATCTTCATCTATTTTTTACGGGGCCGAGTTGCTAACTTGATGCACAATCCAGCACGGATGGAAAGCGTGCAAAGGGCCGGCCAGGTTTGAACCGCGACCACTCCCGTCGAAGTCTGGTGCAGATGCAACTCCACCATCAACCAGCGAGAAAGCACTTTATAACCAATGAAATATTTTGATAGTTCATTCATTGTCGTAACTTAGGAAACACAGCAGTTGATATTCAAGCAGCAAGTTCCCTCAATGTGATATTAATGAGATGGTTGATGAGGAATAAACCCTTTGTAGATAACACAAAGTCGAAATTGTGCCTCAGCATTTCCTACATCCCTCTCTGTGTCCCGTTCTAAAATTCACTACGTCCAATGGTGTTGGTGTCAGCCTGGATGTCTGGAGTGAGACTAGAACCCGCTATCTTCTGTCCCAGAAACTCACGTTGAGGTAGCAGCGCAGAATGTGTTGGGACATCACCAGGTCGTGAATGCAGCTTTATAGATGGACAGGCATAGTAATTCTTCAGCTTTGATGAATAAGTAAGTCAGAAAGCAGGGAAAACAGGCCCTTCAGCCCATCTAGTCTATACCAATCATCACCTGCGGGCTGGGAATGGAAAGTTAAAGTCAATTTTATTGTAATAGGCCCAAGCACACGTACGCACAGGTGCAGTGATGAACTTTCAGCAGCATCAGAGACACAGAGCGTCAGATAGGTAGCATTCACAAGAAAATCTGAATCAGTAATAAGTGAGACACAGTTTTCACAAGAAAGAACACAATTAGAACAAATAAAACTTCAAATTTAGTGCTAAACTGTACTGAGGAGGATTCAAGAACTGAATGGTGGAAGGGAAGTATAGTGGCTGCTCCTGAACCTGCTGGTGTGAGACTTTGGGCTTCTGAACATCCTGCTGGATGACATCTGTGAGTTGATGGTGTGGCCCGGACTGTGGAGATCCTTGATAATGGATGCTGCCCTCCGCAAGGCAGAACCTCCAGAACTTACTAACCATGTTGGGGGTGGGGGGGAGAGCCCATTACAGACCAGATGGGATTAGTTTAAATTTTCATTGCGATTGTGGGGCAAAGGGCCTGTTCTTTTGCTGTATTCTCCACATTGATTCTAGTACTGAGTTTTTATAGAGATTTTCTCTGTGCAAAGTCCACTCTGTCTTTTTCTGCCGACAAGTGGTTGCAGACTAGTGATTGTGCTTGATGCTGGCAGGAACTGGGACGACTCCAGCCAGAGACTCCTGCACCACCCTGCCGGGCCAGTTTTCCACCCTGAGCCGACTGGAGAGCCACAGGCCGAGCCGAGCTCGCTCGAACACCAGGGACTCCTCCTGCCAGACGGAAGAGGTGAAGGTGGTGCCGCCTTCTGTCCGCCGGATCCGGGCGCAGAAGGGTCAGGGGATCGCAGCGCAGCTGTCTGGCTCCTCGGGCGACGTGTCAGCGGCCGGTGGCTCCCGGGCCCAGCCGGAGACGCGCTCCCACAGCCTGCCGAGGAGGCACGGGGCCCGGGTCTCGTTGCACCGACCGGGGGAGTGCGACCCGCTGTTCAGGCCCAGGACGCAGGAGATCAGGGGTCCTCAGGAGGCGCGGGTCGCCTCGCCCGTTGCCCTGCGCTCCGAGACCGCGGCCGAGGAGGTGCCAGCGGATCTCCAGGAGCACCACTGCTCCTCCAGCGGCAACTGGAGCGGCAGCAGCGGCGGTGACTCGGCTCGACAGTCCCCAGTCTCAGACACTCCGCCAGGGCCGCCCCCTTCCCCCTCCCTCTCCGCTGTCTGCCTGGCCCCCGTCCCGTGCCCGGAGAGCCGCGAGCGTACCCTGTCACGCAGTATCTCGCTGAGGAAGACCAAGAAGCCGCCACTCCCCCCGACACGCACGGACTCCCTGCGCCGCCGGCCCAAGGGGGGTGGGGACACGGTGCTCAGCCCGTCACTGATCGCCAGTCTGCAACGCTCGCTGGAAAGTGGGGGCGGACTGGGCCACCAGGAGGCTCCCGGCCTCCCTGCCGGGTCCTCAGCTTGCGGCGGCAGGGAGCCCGACCCCTGGTTTGTCCGTAGCTGCAGTCAGAGCAGCAGCAACAGCAGCGGCCGCTCGACGGGCGGCAGCCGGGCCTACTCCACACCGTCGCAGAGCGAGACCAGCAGCCTGCGTTCCGACGGCCCCGACACCTGGGCCTGCAACGGTGCCGAGGCCGAGGGCTGGCGGGCTGGCGGTGTGGCCTGGGAGCCGGCCTCCCGGCCCCAGGGCGGCCGCTCGCCCGACCGGGGGCTGGGCCTCACCTCGCCCTCCAGCGGCTACTCCAGCCAGTGCAACACGCCGACCGGCGCCGGCCCCTCGCACCGGGCCTCGCCCCGGCCTGCCAAGCCCAAGGTGCCCGAGCGCAAGTCCTCCCTCCGCTCCTCGCTCTCCACTTCCTCCTCCTCCGCCTCGCTGTCTTCCAGCGCCTCTGAGTCGCGGCTCCCACCCCCAGCCGGTCCTGCTGACCCTCAGCCCTGTGCTGGGGGCCCTCTGCCTGCCTTACCCTACCCTGTTCCCCCACTGCACTTGCTGTCCCCTCCTGGAGCCCATAGACTAGTTTCAAATCCTCCCACTCGGTCTCGACCTGCTTCCCCCCCTCCCAATGCCCCTATGCTGCTGTCACCTCCTCCCACCTTCCTCCTGCCAACGTCAGCCCCCCCCACTATCTGTCGAATCACTTCCCCCCCTCCTCCTCCTCACGTGCTTGCTTCAGTGCCTCCCACGTCACCCCCTCCGCCTCCTCCTCTTCCGCAAGCACCCCCTGAATTGTCCACATCACCCCCTCTCCCTCCTCCCCCTCCTCCTGGGCCAGCCCCTCCCAATCTCCCTCTGCCCTCGCCGCCGCCTCCAGCTCTTTTCGTGACCCCGCCCTGCACCTTCCCTCAGCCCACATCGCTCCCTCTGGCCCCTCCTCTGCTCACGTCACCCCCTCCGGCCCCTCCTCTGCCCACGTCACCCCCTCCCGCCGCTACCCTCCCTGCCCCGCCCCCGCTGGACCCGAAGGCACTCCGCGGCCAGGGGAATCCTCCACGCTCCCCGCTCCTTCCCAGCGCGGATGGTTCCAAGGCCCCCGCGGGCCCGCCCCTCGTCACGGCTGAGGCCTTGCGCTCAGTGCAGCTGAGGAAAGCGAAGTCCGAGCCCCCGAGGGCGGTCACGCAGCGACCCTCGTCCCCTCGCGGTCCCGTCGGGCACCCTCATCATGCCAGAGGAGAGGCCACCCCCAGCGCTGCACCGGTGAGTTCAAGGAGCGTCAGTGAGTCCGCGACTACAGCCACGATCAGTGGGGAGCTTCTGTTAACGTCCACGCGGGAACCGCTGCCCTGTGGCCCCAGCCCCACTGACCAGGGCAGCGGTGCAGACGGCCGGACTGACTGGGTACAGGCACCAGAACAAACACTGACACCCGAGAAGTCCAAACCGCCCAGCAGGACCCCTCCTCCCATTGCCAGAAAGCCCAAGCTCACTCTCCCAGTCCCGCCCTCGCATTGGGACCTCCGCGCGCATGACAGGCGGCCACCAGAAACGGGCCACAGCCTGGCAGAGGCTGATGGGATCGGTGGGGAGCAGGAGGGGAAGGGCACTGCCCCGGCCGGCAGAGCGGGGGACCACGCGTGCACAGTCGATGAGAGGCCCGAGGAAAGCCAGAGAGACCCCGGAACCCAAGAAAAACAGGCCCCAGGATCCTCCCCGACATGGGATCATCTGGATGAAGACAGTTACACAGCTTGCAAAGAAAATGAAACCGGTGAGATGTGGAAAAAGATTATTTTTCTCTTCTTTGTCTCTGCACATTGTCTCTCATTCTGCATTCGTACGTCTATTTCCCCAGTCACCACTTCCTCTGTCTTCTGACTGCTTTCTAGTCTTCCAAATACTTACCACCCCATCCTCCTCCCTACCCCAACTCACTTCCCATCCCCCCACCTCCACCCCTCCCTACCCATCTCTCCCTCCGCAAACCCCCTGCCGCACCTTCCCTTCCCATCCCCCACCCTGCTCCTCCCTCCCCGTCTCCCCATCTCCCACACCCAACCCTCCCTATCTCCCCTTCCCATCACCTCCTCCCCTTCTTCCCATCACCCCCTCCCTCCCTCCCCATCTCCCCTCCCCTTCTCCCCAACTCCCCTCCATCCCTCCCCATTTCTCCTCCATCCCTCCCATCTCCCCTTCCTCCCCATCTCTCCCTCCCTATCTCCCACTCCCTCCCATCTCCCACTTCCCTCCCCATCTCCCACCTCCCTCCCCTCCTCCCCCTCCCCTCCTCCTCTCCCTTCCCATCTCACACATCAAACTCTGATCAGCATAGGGTGCTTTGGGGTTGAGGAGTGAGGGTGTAACAGAGTGCCATACCAGACAGACCGGGGTATGTGTACCTTTCAGTAACTGGTGTTTACCCTGTTGACATTTGACAGATGACGTGTTTGAAGAGAGTTCCAGCAGTTTAGGAGACTACAGTGAAGAGATAAGCACCCCAAGCCGGCCGAGAACCACAGAGGACTTATTTGCTGCAATACACAGGTACGTAGCTCAGGCCCTTCAGCCCTGATGTGATCTCAACCCACTCCAAGTTTAATCTGACCCATCCCTCCATACAGATTTAACCCATCCCTCCATTTTTTTTTCACCCTGTGCCTGCCGAAGAACGTCTGAAACGTTCCCAATGCCCGCGCCTCTATCAGCAGTCCTGGCAGCGCGTTCCATGCACCCACCACTTACATTGGGATGGCGGGACGAGTGAGACAAAGGAGGGGGTCAGAATGAGAGTGGATGGTGATAGAGGGAGCGACCCGCTGCCTTTTGCTCGCCAGCACCGGTCACAGAAGATGCAGGGTGAAAGGCACCTGTTTTTGTGTCTTTCTCTCAGTGACCCGGGTGGAGAGGTTCTCACAGGAATATACAGGTGGATGAAGGGAAAGTAGAATCTGAGACTAGAAGAGAGATAAAGAGAGAGAGATTAGAAGATTGAGAGAGAGATTGGGGAAGGGGAGTGAGAGCTTCAGAGAGAGAAATATTAGGAGAGAGTTTGGGAGAGCGATTAAGACAGAAAGATGTTAGGAGAGAGATTAAGAGAGAAATACAGTATTAGGAGAGAGATTAGAAGAGGGAAATATTAAGAGAGAGATTAGGAGAACAAGAGAGAAAGACTGCAGATGCTGGAGTGGGAGCAACATGCAATCTGCTGGAAGGACGCAGCATGTTGAGCAGTATCTGTGCCGAGGAGGAATTGTGGACATTTCCAGTGGAGCCGTGTGTAAGCAGAGCTTTGATGATTTCTTTCCTGACATAGACGCTGCTCGGCTGCAGTTCTCAAAGCAATTTGTTTGTTGCTAGGGGGGGAGAGAGAGTAGGAAATCACTGAGAATTTGATGTTTTCTGTACACATCCCCCTGTCCCTCAACCCCGTCATTCACTTCCCCATTCCTCACTTTCTCCCTCATCACTCCTCACCTGTCCCTTCACCAGCTCAATTCCCCTTCTCCTCCACTGCTGTCCTGCAGCTCCACCCGCTTCTCAGCCCCGTCCTGCCATTTGTAGTGTTGTGTTGGTGAGCGTCTCACGACGTCTTTCCTGCCTTTAGGTCCAAGCGGCGGGTCCTGGGCCGGAAGGATTCGGAGGACGAGTTCAACCGGACGCAGCCCCCTCTGTCCCCTGGGACCCCGACTGGGGCGCTGCCCAGCCCAGGCTCACTCAAGCAGGCAGGCTCCATCCAGAGGAGCCTGCGCAGGTCCAACACCAGCAGCGACAGCTTCAAGGCACTGCTGCTGAAGAAGGGGTGCCGGTCGGAGCAGAGCTGCCGCATGTCGGCCGCCGAGATGCTGAAGAGCTCCGACCCCAGGCACCGCCCGGGGGAGGCAGAGCGGCCGGCCGGCCGGCGGGGACGCAGCCCGCGGGAGGAGTGGGCCTCGCACGAAGGCCCGATGCCCAGGGGCGCGGGGCTGGCGGCGGCGGCAGGCGTCCGCTACGGCCGCTCCCGGACCCCGCCGTCGGCCGCCAGCAGCCGCTACGGCGGCAGGCTCCACCTGCACCGTCTGCACAGCAGCCCCATGACGGTGATTCGCGAGGCCGAGGCCTGGGAGCCCGGCGAGGAGGGCCGGCGGCACAGCGAGAGTGAGGTCGTCGGACAGGGGGCGGAGCCCGAAAACAGTGATGTAACACACCCAGAGGAACAGGACTGTATGACATCAACTCTGGGGGGCGTGGCAGAGAGCGCCGGCAATAGAGCTGTCAGTCAGGACCGGGACTCTCTTACATCACAATCAGGGGGAGTGGCAGAGAACAGCACCAATGGCGGAGCCAGCCTGGACTGGGACCCTATTACATCACAATTGGGGGGAGTGGCAGAGAGCAGCACCAATGGCAAAGTCAGCCAGCACCGGGACTTTTCTATGTCGTCCCTGGCAACAGAGGTGCCATCCATGATTGGGGGTCATGAAGGACACCAAAGAAAGCAAGGAGACTGATCTTATCCCCTAATGTTTTATTTTCCTTTATCAAGTCCTCAGAGACCAACTGATGGCCAAGCCAGATGGCAGAATAGAAACACTTAGCCTTTCCTCGCCTGGGCTGCCACGAAGACCAGCCCTTGAGTAGTGCCTTTGAGGGAGGTCTGCTGAAGGAGATTTGTTTGTAGGGGAAACTGAGGTCTGGAAATCTGAGATGAATGCAGGAATGGCACTTGTATCGATCAGTGTAGAGAGCAAAAGGCAGTCAGGCTAAGATATTTATAGAGCACCCTTCCTGACAAGGGGCACCCCAGAAGCACTTCAGGGCCAAGGAGGCACTTTCTTTCCAAAACAAAAGGGGGGAAGAGTCATTCAGTGGAGGGAACCAGTCACGGAGGACGAATGCTGTGCCCAATATCTGTCGTGCCGATAAAGTGAGTACTGTGTGGAAGGGAGAGGCTGCAAGGTGGCTAAGAGAAGGTGGAGTCAGTTGTCTCGAGAGGAGGAGGAAATGGTAGAGAGAGAGGGGGGGGGCTCGGCCCAGAAGGCTGAGAGTATTTTGATGTCTTCAGGTTTGTTTTGTGTGGCAGATACAGGTAGTTAATTCCCCTTGGGGGATGGAGCTGTGTACAGTGAATTGTACTGAGACAGACTGTGGGTGTCTGTTTGGAAACCAGACAGGTTAGAGCCTCATGACCATTCCTGGCTGTAACCGTTAGTAGCAGGAGACAGGAAACAGTATGTCCTGGAAGGGAAGGATCTGTAATGAGGTGTTTACATTGAACTTTGACCAATTTGAGGCATTTCTAGCTGTTAGATGAATGAATTGTATGTTTGTAGTGTAATAGTTTGAGTAGCTGTGGGACTTGGTCGACCCCTGTTATTTCAGGTGGATTCGGTTGGCTTAACTACCCCTGAGACGCGGAGGGTGGGGTAAATCCCAGCTGGTGGTGCTTCTCTGTGTCTGCTGAGCAGCGAAGGGTGGTTGCCCTGCATTTGCAGACCTGAGGCCTCAGCAGGAGGAAGGAGCTACAGGTCCCTGCTTGGGGGTACAGATGCTTCTCAATCCATTTACTGTGTGGTGTTCTTTGGCGTTTTTCCCCCTGCGTTCATGGAACAATAAAACCGATAGTTGGATTGATAATGTGAATTCACTGTGCCCAAATCAGGGGTGCCAGATGACACAAAGTCAACAACATGGCTGTGGTGGCTAGACCCTCTACACTTCGACTCCGGTGCCTAAGGCTAGCCACAGAGGGCTCTTTCTGGGGAGTGAAGTTGCTGTGCGGGATAGAATGGCTGGGCAGGCAACAGCACAAAGGTGGGTCACTGTTGTGACCTCCTCACCCCCCCCACCAACATTGTTGCTTGCCTTTTCACTCCCTCCCTGATTCCCAACGAGCCTCAGCCTTTGTAAGGTGGGAACTCGAGAGGACTGGGAAACACTCACAGGGCGGTCACCATCGAGAGAGAAAACAAAGTTAGCTTTCAGCTCCAGCAATAAACTCGAATTATACTTAGCTTTAAAGCAGTGGTTAACAGGTTCTTGATTAGTAAAGGTGTCAAAGATTATGGGAGAAGGTGAGAGAATGGGGGTTGAAAGGTTAATAAATCAGCCATGATGGAATGGTAGAGCAGACTCGATGGGTTGAATGGCCTAATTTGCTCCCATGTGTTATGGCCTTCAGGGTGTCCCTGACTGCCCCAGCCAACTTACTGCCTATTTTAAACATGAGATGCTGGAAACATTGAGTAACACACACAAAATGCTGGAGGAACTCAGCAGGTCAGGCAGCATCTATGGAAAGGAATAAAGAGCAGATGTGTCGGGCCGAGACCGTTCATCAGGACTGCTCATCTTCTGGCTGCTGACCCCCTTACCTGCCTCCCACTCCACCCCCGGTCTCTTGAGAACCCTTAAAAAGCACGGGTCCCGCTCAGTGCCTTGTCCCTCCAGCGCTGGGAGCAGTCCAAGCCTCCCTCAGTTCTCAGCACTGCCGCCTTGAGTCAAAGGAGGGCAGCGCGGCTCACTGCTGACAGCTAGTGGCGGAGCGCCGGAACTGCAGCAGCCTGACCCGATTGTCACTGCCCAGGACACTGCACACGCTGGAAACATTTTGTTGAGCCCTGTTAAGCGACTTTGTACAAGTTTGACTGTAACATGGGGCAGGCACCCTGTCACTTTGCCATCAAGTCTGGCCTAGTCCTGATAGGGTTCAGGAGAATCTGCAGATGTTGGAAATCCAGAACACAAAATGCCGAAGGAACTCAGCATGTCAGGCAGCATCTACAGAGAGGAATAAACAATCGACATTTTTCGTGCTGAGATAGTTTGTCTCCAATCCTGATGAAAGGTTTCGTCGCGAAATGTTGACTGTGTATTCCCCTCCACAGATACTGCCT
Source organism: Mobula hypostoma (assembly GCF_963921235.1). Classification (NCBI taxonomy): domain Eukaryota; kingdom Metazoa; phylum Chordata; class Chondrichthyes; order Myliobatiformes; family Myliobatidae; genus Mobula; species Mobula hypostoma. The sequence continues at coordinate 99,887,315 of NC_086104.1, forward strand.
GACCTGCTGAACTCCTCCTGCAATTTATGCGTGTGTTAGTCCTGCATACTGACTGCCAACAAGGAGCATTAAACAGATACCAAACCCGACTGTTCAGTGGGGAAGTGGGGCAGTAATGCATACATTCAACATCATTGATTTAAGGTTGTAACCTTGAGAAATTCGGTCCAAGCATGACCCCAGCTTGTTCCTAAAAGTTAGCAATGTTGAGCCGAGTGGGAGAAAGGAGGTTAGCGTTATGGATTTGAGCAGTGGTGCCTCGCTTGATTAAAGAGTTCCGTCAGTACTTAGTGGCGGAGTAAGGTAGTGTGGAGAGAACGGCCAAGTTTGTTACCAGCAAGAACCGGATGGAAGACTGCTTTATTGCTGTTGGGAGAGTTGTGCAGAGATAAATATGACTTGAAAATTCTGAATCTTGTGATAATGCTGGCATCCAGTTACCAAAGACACGAAGCCTTTTCTACAGAAAAAAAAACAAAAATCCATGCGGTATTTTTCAAGTTCAACAAGTATTTTTTAACAGAAAACTGCACTTGCAAAGCCTTAGATATTAAAATAAACTCAGATTTGAAATACACACCAAAAGTGGGAACTAATTGTGCTCCTGTCTTCTGGTCTTATCAGGCATCAGATAGACAGATACTTCCTACAGTGTACCCCCTTTATAAATTGTTTTAAGGTGTACAAAGATTGTAAAATGTTCTCTTTTGGGGGGGGTGATTTTCTTTGTGAACAGTTTTTGGGAATTTGTACATTTTAGTAATCTGGGATTTTTTAAAAGTGAATTTGCAGATTATTTATTTTAGTACAGAGGCAGATTGGAGTTTACTTTTCCATCTTGCCTCCATTGTGCTTGCTCTTACTGAGGAAGGAAGGAGGGTGAGTAGAAAAGCCTTTACTTCCTTCCCGTGGGAATTGCTGGAAGCTCCGTGACCTCTCAACATGTCCTGTTCATTTTGTACTCAGAAAGATGCGGTGTTCTCAAATAAAGCAACAGTTCCCTCTCATGTACAAAAGACTCATCTTTTCACATGTGCCGCATTATCTATCAGTACATCGGATGAGACAGCTTGTGTGCCGTCCCAGCATATCCCTCAGTGTGTTGGTTAATGCAAATGATGCATTGCACTGTATGTGTTTAGGTTCAAGTTTACTCTCATCTGACTGTACACATAGACAACCAAATCAAGCAATGTGCCTCTGGACTACTATGCACCAAAAACATACATCACACACAGCACATAGACGAAAACATTACAACAAATAAGTTAATAAAATATAATTCAAAATGGGTATGGTGCACAGCACATGTAAATAGCTCGCTGTCCTAGTGATGAGATCTAAGTGGTGGCAGGGTATCAGATGAACCCAGAACATTACAGCACAGGAACAGGCCCTTCGGCCCTTCAGCCCACAATGCTGTGCCAAACCAGCTAAAAAGCCACTAATGTACTTGCCTTTGCCACCATACCGGGCAGCACATTCCATGCATCCACCACTGCCTGAGTAAAAAAACTTACTCCTCACATTCCCTTGGAACCTACCACCTCTCATTTTCAATGTATGCCCTCTGGTATTAGACAACTCTACCCTGGGGAAAAGAGGCTCCCTGTTTACACTATCTCTGCCTCTCATAATCTTATAAACCTCTATTGGATCTTCCCTCAGCCTGCGCCACTCCAGAGAAAACAACCCAAGTTTATCCAGCCTCTCATGACAGCACATGCCCTCTAAACCAGGCAGCATCCTGGTAAACCTCGTCTGCACCCTCTCCAAAGCCTCCACATCCTTCCTATAGTGGGGCGGCCAGATCTGTATGCAATAAACCGGGGAATTATAGACCGGTTAGCCTAACGTCGGTGGTGGGGAAACTGCTGGAGTCAGTTATCAAGGATGTGATAACAGCACATTTGGAAAGCGGTGAAATGATCGGACAAAGTCAGCATGGATTTGTGAAAGGAAAATCATGTCTGACGAATCTCATAGAATTTTTTGAGGATGTAACTAGTAGAGTGGATAGGGGAGAACCAGTGGATGTGGTATATTTGGATTTTCAAAAGGCTTTTGACAAGGTCCCACACAGGAGATTAGTGTGCAAACTTAAAGCACACGGTATTGGGGGTAAGGTATTGGTGTGGGTGGAGAATTGGTTAGCAGACAGGAAGCAAAGAGTGGGAATAAACGGGATCTTTTCAGAATGGCAGGCGGTGACTAGTGGGGTACCGCAAGGCTCAGTGCTGGGACCCCAGTTGTTTACAATATATATTAATGACTTGGATGAGGGAATTAAATGCAGCATCTCCAAGTTTGCGGATGACACGAAGCTGGGTGGCAGTGTTAGCAGTGAGGAGGATGCTAAGAGGATGCAGGGTGAATTGGATAGGTTGGGTGAGTGGGCAAACTCATGGCAGATGCAATTTAATGTGGATAAATGTGAAGTTATCCACTTTGGTGGCAAAAATAGGAAAACAGATTATTATCTGAATGGTGGCCGATTAGGAAAAGGGGAGGTGCAACGAGACCTGGGTGTCATTATACACCAGTCATTGAAAGTGGGCATGCAGGTACAGCAGGCGGTGAAAAAGGCGAATGGTATGCTGGCATTTATAGCGAGAGGATTCGAGTACAGGAGCAGGGAGGTACTACTGCAGTTGTACAAGGCCTTGGTGAGACCACACCTGGAGTATTGTGTGCAGTTTTGGTCCCCTAATCTGAGGAAAGACATCTTTGCCATAGAGGGAGTACAAAGAAGGTTCACCAGATTGATTCCTGGGATGGCAGGACTTTCATATGAAGAAAGACTGGGTGAACTGGGCTTGTACTCATTGGAATTTAGAAGATTGAGGGGGGATCTGATTGAAACGTATAAGATCCTAAAGGGATTGGACAGGCTAGATGCAGGAAGATTGTTCTCGATGTTAGGTAAGTCCAGAACGAGGGGTCACAGTTTGAGGATAAAGGGGAAGCCTTTTAGGACCGAGATTAGGAAAAACTTCTTCACACAGAGAGTGGTGAATCTGTGGAATTCTCTGCCACAGGAAACTGTTGAGGCCAGTTCATTGGCTATGTTTAAGAGGGAGTTAGATATGGCCCTTGTGGCTACAGGGGTCAGGGGGTATGGAGGGAAGGCTGGGGCGGGGTTCTGAGTTGGATGATCAGCCATGATCATAATAAATGGCGGTGCAGGCTCAAAGGGCCGAATGGCCTACTCCTGCACCTATTTTCTATGTTTCTATAATCCAGATGTGGCCTAACCAGAGTTCTTTAAAATTGCAACATAGCATCCTGACCTTTGAACTCAATGCCTCGACTAATGAAAGCAAGCGCTCCATATCGACCTGTGGAGCCACTTTCAAGGAGCTATGAACTTGGACCCTGAGATCTCTCTGCTCAGCAACACTGTTAAGGGGCTTGCCCTTAACAGTAGGTCATCTCCTTGCATTTGCCCTACCACGACCCAACACCTCACATTTATCCGGGTTAAACTCCACCTGCCATTTCTCTGCCCACACCTGCAAATGATCTCTATTGTGCTGTGTTCTTTACCAGTCTTCTACACTATCCACAACTCCACCAATCTTGGTATCATTGTCAAATTTACTAAGCCACCCATCTACATTGTCATCCAGGTCATTTATAAACATCACGAACAGCAGAGGTTCCAGCACAGATCCTGCGGAACACCACTAATTACAGACCAGCTTGAATAAGTCCCTTCAACCACTATCTTCTGTCTTCTATGGGCAAGCCAGTCCTGGATCTAAACAGCCAAGTTGGTCCCATTAACCCATTACATCCCTCTAAATCCTTCCTATCCATTCAGCTGTTCAAATCCCTTTTCATAACCAACTGCCTCACCACTTTCTCTGCCAGCTAACCCACCACCCTTTAGGTGAAAGAGTAAGTTAAGTTGGAAAGAAAAAAAATGTTTTAAAGATGAGGTTTATTTCTCGTGTGTACATTGAAATGTTGAAACACATTAAAAAGTGTTTGCATAAAGTCAAATCAGTGAGATTGTTCTAGACTGCCCGCAAACATCACCACGCTTCTGGTCCCAAAGTAGCATAGTCACAACTTGAGAGGCTGTACTTGATCTGGTACTGGGAAATGAACCTGGTCAGGTGTCAGGTCTCTCAGTGGGAGAGCAGTTTGGAGATAGTGATCACAATTCTATCTCCCTTACCATAGCTTTGGAGAGGGATAGGAACAGACAAGTTAGGAAAGCATTTAATTGAAGTAAGGGGAAATATGAGGCTATCAGGCAGGAACTTGGAAGCATAAATTGGGAACTGATGTTCTCAAGGAAACATATGGAAGAAATGTGGCAAACATTCAGGAGATATTTGCGTGGAGTTCTGCATAGGTACGTTCCAATGAGACAGGGAAAGGATGGTCGGATACAGGAACCGTGGTGTACAAAGGCTGTTGTAAATCTAGTCAAGAAGACAAGAAGAGCTTACGAAAGGTTCAAAAAACTAGGTAATGATAGAGATCTAGAAGATTATAAGGCTAGCAGGAAGGAGCTTAAGAATGAAATTAAGAGAGCCAGAAGGGGCCATGAGAACGCCTTGGCAGACAGGATTCAGGAAAACCCCAAGGCATTCTACAAGTATGTGAAGAGCAAGAGGATAAGACATAAAAGAATAGGACCAATCAAGTGTGACAGTGGAAAAGTGTGTATGGAACCGGAGGAGATAGCTGAGGTACTTCATGAATACTTTGCTTCAGTATTCACTACGGAAAAGGATCATGGTGATTGTGGGGATGACTTACAACATACTGAAAAGCTTGAGCATGTAGATATTAAGGAAGAGGATGTGCTGGAGCTTTTGGCAAGCATCAAGTTGGATAAGTTACCAGGACCAGACGAGATATACCCCAGGGTGCTGAGGGAGGAGATTGCTGAGCCTCTGGCGATGATCTTTGCATCATCAATGGAGACGGGAGAGGTTCCGGAGGATTGGAGGTTTGAGGATGTTGTTCCCTTATTCAAGAAAGGGAGTAGAGATAGCACAGGAAATTATAGAACAGTGAGTACTACTTCAGTGGTTGGTAAGTTGATGGAGAAGATCCTGAGAGGCAGGATTTATGAACATTTGGAGAGGCGTAATATGACTAGGAATAGTCAGCATAGCTTTGTGAATGGCAGGTTGTGCCTTACGAGCCTGATTGAATTTCTTGAGGATGTGACTAAACACATTGATGAAGGTAGAGCAGTAGATATCGTGTATATGGATTTCAGCAAGGCATTTGATAAGGTACCCCATGCAAGGCTTATTGAGAAAGTAAGAAGGCATGGGATCCCAGGGGACATTGCCTTGTGGATCCAGAACCGGCTTG